>NC_092461.1:80322298-80622298 GCF_047495875.1 Pithys albifrons albifrons
GAGTTAGACACTTTACAAAATAGAGAACAACAGAAAAAATATTTTAAAAATAGCTTTTCAAAATGCTTAGTTTCTGCTATGTTTTAATTAAACCAGTTCCAATCAGGGCCTCATTTACTTTTGAAATTGTGATTATGAAGAATATTTTTTCTTCAATATGTAGAGGAAAAAGCAACTCCCAGTCTACGCACGTTAACCTCTATCATTGCAAGAAGAAGCTGAGAAACTATTTTCAAATGTTTTGTAATATTTAAAGTAACTTACATTGAAAAATGTGGTGTTTTTCTTCCTTCATATAAAGAGCAACATGTTTTGCCTTTGTGACTTTTATCGTGATTGTCCTAGATTTCTGATATAGAAGTGAAAGAAATGATTCATGTTCTCTCCCTTTAAGTTAAGTAACATGATATTTGGCCTTAATTATTCTCTTAAATATGTTAAAAAAGAATATGTTTAGAGTTTGGTAAAATTTCATATTATGATAGGCTGAAGCAGAAAAACAAAGCCAGAATTATGTAGAGCATGACCTTTCCTTGTATGATGTCTCCTTGTATAAAAATAAGTCTCATCAGACTGTGATTTAGATGCTAAGCCAAAGGATGGTAACTGTAATTAGAGGCTTAAAATGGCAAGATTAAATATTCCTGTGTTAAGATTAAAATGAAGCCTTAAAAGAATCAGGCAAATGTTTGATATTTGTTTCCACTTTATTTATACAGTACCCAACTAACTTTTTCTTGTTATTTGTCAGTTCCATGGCATCTTATATCTTATAGAAATATCCTCATGAGTAATATTCTCAGTGTAATAATTGGGGCATTGTGATTTTATAGTACCTTCTCTAGAACCAGTCAAATGACTGCTGTGCATTTTGAATGTACAGGGAAAAATTAAAACAAAATATTTTAAGATTTATTTATGTAGTAGGTTTGAAAATCTGAGAGGAATATATCATCTTATTTGCTGCAAGTGGAGTTTGAGGGAAAGTAGAGCAGAGAATAAATTTTCATTAATCCTATGTTGGTACAGATTGTTTTAATTTCATACCATTTTTATGTCATCATGTGCTTTATAATGCTTTGGTATCTTGGGTATTTTTTGGTAGCTGCTCAGTTGTGTGGTTTGTAATGAAAATGCTGACACAGCTTCAACAATTCAAACTCAATTATATTCAAAGGTATGTATAGCATTATTCTAACAGTATGGGTAGTCATTTCAGGAATAAGTTTAGACATTTGCCTTGGAGTAAAGAACAAGTAATACTCCTAAGTTAGCAGTAGAAAAAAAATAGAGGCAAAAATCTTTTTGACCATGACTGGAAGAGCAAAAATCCTATAATCTCAGTAACAGCCTTCTGAAAAGATACTGCAAACACAGGCTAAGATATAAAAGCTTCTGTAATAAGTACAGGGTTTGGGGGATAAATGGTGAAATACAAAGGAGAAAGGGAAAATTCTGCTAAAGAACTAAAAACTTTTCAAAGAAGGGATAAAAAATTGCTTTCCACCTCCCAAAGACAAGGTGGGTACATTTTCAAAGCAATGCATTGAGACTTAACCAGGCAATTCTTACTGACATTAAAGAGACATCATGTGGCTACATTTTGGAGCACAACTTTGAAAATCTGCCTCATAATTTGATGTAGTAATCATTAAAAACTTCTAATAAAAAATGAATTTTTTACTTTTCCCTCACATAAACCAGTGAGAGAGTTTAGATACCTTATCATCATGTATTTTTCACATGGAAGTATTTTAAGTAATTATGTTCTGTAACCAGGCCCACTCAGCAAATGACACATGCAGTTTAACTAGTTTTGCAATCTTTCTCTGCCTGTTTATTTCAGTCACTCTGGAATAACCATCTCCTCCTTCTTAACTTCCAGGCTGCCTTCTAAGAAATACAGTACATTCACAGAGAAGACAGGAAAAAGAGCATTTTCCCCAGCGTAGTGTATCCATAGATACTTCACCTGAATTCTTTGCTTGTCTCCTGCCTACCCACACAGTTGGCACATAGAAGTCAGGGTAAAATTGTACACATCCTGACTTCTCCATTCCTTGCCTCTTCCTTCTCTTTCCCATCCCTTGTCTGCCAACATTGTTTTAAAATCACATATTTTCCCCATTGCTTGCTATCTGGAGTGAGTATCAGGAAAGAAAAGTGGAATTTTACATTATATACAAAATTGTCTCACCTATGTGCTGGCTGTCAATGGGAGAAGAAAAGTCTTTTAAAAAGAAATCTCCATCAGGAGACTGAGACCAAAAAAGACTCATTAACACATCTCTGCTTCCTTTTGAAAAATACACAATAAGTTTAGAAGCAATCAAGTACTGCCAATGGAAGATCTCACATTATTTTAAATCTCCTGTTGGAAAATAATTTTCTTATGCAAAATTATTCTGCTTTTTTTTTTCAAGACTGTCACTCTCATTATTATAATTCCCCAAGTCAACGTCTGTTATTTATATCCACACTTTACTCCTGCTGGAAAGGCAGAAGCTTAGACATCTATTCAGTTTTTTCTGGAGGCAGAAAATGAACTGAAAGAACAAAGTCAGGGGTTTCAGTAGAGGGTTTATTTAAAGTAAAATTAATTTTCTGTAGGTGCTGTGTATCATTTTTCTGGTAAGTAGGCAAGGTTTTCTGATCAAGAGTAAAGGCAAAAGAATTTTTTGAGTGTAATGTCTATTTCAATTTTAATATGTGCACACACACACACACACACGCACGTGTGTGTATTATTGAGGAAATTTTTCTTGAGGTTTTGTTAGGCTACACTTTTCATTTCACTGTTGGACAGCTGGGTTATGACAGAAAGGCATGAATAATTTAACGCAGCTAGCCTTGTTGATCAAGTGGAGCTTTGGTCTAACTCATCATCCTGCTATAAGGAAACCCAAAATCATGCTCAAGGGGGTTCAAGTCCAGCATGTTGTACCTCGTATCTATTCTCTTTATTTTTTCACCTTCTTGGTTTTCTTATTCTCTTGGCATGATAATGGGAACTGACGGTGGGAAAACGGCTCCCCAGGAACCACACGCACATGAGGTGGAGGGTAACCCAAAAATTTTTTATTTCCACATGAACATAACTTATAAGGACTTGGTTAAGGGAGGGGCTTGGAAGGGATGGAAACTTAGGAGGGATAGGGTAAAGCACATGTTGGTATCCAATGAGGGGATCTGAGGGGAGGATTCAAGAACTCAGTCAGGATAGACTCAGGGGGTGAAGACAGGCAGACTGGGGGACCAATAGAGAATCACACATAACTGACCAATAACAGCTTAGGGATGAGGAGGAACCACAGTGGGACACCTGGGTGAAGGAAGACACATGGGGGATACAGAAACTGCATACAGGGGGGAGAAAGGGTTATGAATCTTCAGGTCCTTGTTGGGTTGCATCTCAGCGTATCTGGACAGCATCAGAGGTGGAATGACAGATAATCACAGGATGAAGTTGCACTACATCAACCTGTATTTTGGGGCATGCCACTTTCCCTGTCGGCCATCTGTCCCCAGAATATGTTCTTGTTCACATGGCTAAGGACTTCTGCAAAATGTTAGCTGGTGAATCCAGACTATATGCACTATCTGACCTTGCATTCTGCTCTCCTGTTAGTTGTTATGACTTCAATAAATTGTATTTTTAGAAAAAAAGAAAACAACCAAACACAAACAGAAAAAAATGAAGGTAAAGGAAAAAAGGGCAAATAATAAATCAGTCATTACAAGTTTTCATAGGAGAATATATTCCTCAAGCTTTTATGTGACTTCAGTAATCCAAGCTGAAGACCAACTTCATTTTAGGCAAATGTGATAGTAATTTAGAGTAATTTTTATAATTGTGCAGCAAAGAAGAAAAATGGTCTGCTCTCTTTGTTGACCCTAATTCTAGTTTGGATCAGACAAGTGCACAGTGCTAAATTTCCTAATGCAGCTGAAATCTAAATACTTAAGTCCCCCTTTTGGTTGGTACAATGAAGACCTTGGAATCAAGACAGTGTGTCTGGAAACTTTTCCTTTTTACTTTCTTCTCCAGGCATTTCTTGTTGTACCTGTGCATAGGGTTTGCATGGCAAAGTTTCGGCAGTGGAGGAACTACAGGCTTGCCTTCTGTGAGAACACAGCAGAAGCTTCCCTTCCATCAGACAGAGCCAATGCCGGTCAGCTCCAAGACCATCAGTGATGGTGGTAGTACCTCTGGGATAATAGATTTAAGAAGAAGGGGAAAAAAAACTGTGCAAAACAAGAGCAAGGAGCGAGAATATGTGAAAGCAACAACCCTGCTGGCACCAAGGGCAATGAAGAAGGAGGGGTAGGATGTGCTCCACGCACTGGAGCAGAGACTCCCATGCAGACTATGACACAGCCCATGGTGAGACAGCTGTGCCCGTGCAGCCCATGGAGGTTAACAGTGGAGCAGATATCCACTTGCAGCCCATGGAGGATCCCAAGCTGGAGCAGGAAGATGCCTGAAAGAAAGCTGTGACTCAGTGAGGAGCTGGCATTTCAGGAGGCTCCCAACAGTACCTGTGGCCCTGTGGAGACAGAAAGCCACATGAGAGCAAGTTTGCTGACAGGACTTGTGACCCCATGGAGGACCCACAGTGAAGCCAACCGTTCTGGAAGGACTGCATCCTGTGGCAATGAGCAAGGCTGAAGCAGTTTGTGAAGAGCTGTGGCCCATGGGAAGGACTCATGATGGAGAAGATGGTGGAGGACTGTGCCCTGTGGGAGGGGCCTCATAGTGAGCAGTGGAAGAGTGTAAGTAATCCTGCTCCTGAGGAGGAAGGAGCAGCAGAGACAATGTGTGATGAACAGATCACAGCCCTCATTTCCCAACATTCTGCATTGCTGGGACAGTGTGCTGGTTTAAAGGTAAACTGGCAGGAGAAATGAACTCAACGCTAAAGAGATTATAAGTCAGCGTTATAATTTAATAAAAAAAATACAATAAATGCAATGATACAAAGAGAAATTTGGTTTAATCCAGAAAACCCAGAAGTATAACCCAGCTCCCTGGGGCACAAACAAATGGTGTTTGTTAGCCCCTGTGCTGAGCCCCATGTGGTTCCCCTGAGCCCAAAGTTAAAAGAAGGGAAAGAAAAAACTGTGGGTGCAGATGATGGTCACAGTCTGGTTGAGGTTCTGGTCCTCCTCTGGATCCAACAAATGGTACCAGAAGTCCCCAAATCCCAAGATTATACCCCCTCAGGTTCGGGTGGGAATGCCTAGTACCTCCCTCAGGGCAGGGAGTTCCACAATGGGTGATCTGACTCTGTGAGTCATGGGGTATTTTTGGAATCGTTGATGGCCCATTAGCAGATATGACCCCTCAGGCTGTGTGTGAGGGACCAACAACTCCCCAGAGGGGAGTTCTCACAGCTCCTATCTCACAGGCTTCTTTAACACCCAGCTTACAGTCTGAGGGGTCAGGTATGCCCTGGGCAGATGCTGCAAATGGTCCATTGTTAACAGTTCATGAGAAATGACATGGGGGGTGTAAAATGCACAGCTTTGGTCACACCCACACAGTGATAAACTGGTCCTGGCTGCTGAACTAGGACAGATGGGGTTGGGGAATTAGAGTATTTTTGAGTGAATTAAATTCCAGGAAGAAGGGGTACAGTATAGTAGACTCAATAAAGATTAATGTGCACTATATGGTTAAGGACATTAAGTGAAAAATATAAAAATAAGGCATATTATAGCCACGGCTGTGGAAACGCTCTAACCCTGAGCTGTTATGTTTAAGGCTGAATGACAGCCCCTAATGCAACTCCCTTCTATTCCTCCCTTCATTTCTGAACAAGAGCAAACAAAAAACCAAACTAACCAAAATAGTTCTTTTCTCCTGAATATAAAGCGATAGCTAAATCCAAACTTTTGTCATCATAAAAAGAAAAGAAATAGTGTCAATGCTCTGAGCAGCCCTACAGACAAAATTACTGTGTGCTGTAAAATTCAGTACAGCACAGGAAGTGTAAAAGTCCCTTCGATTGGTCTGAAGGAAACTAATTTTAATCGGCCACAGTCATGATCCTACTTCTACCTGTATCTTAAGTGCAGACAGAACAGATCCAGCAGGAGGAAGCTCACAAATTCCTTTCTTGACCTTATGCTATTCTAAAATTAGATCACACAGTCTTTATACAGGTAATCCCCTGTTCTCAGAAATAATTCTTAAGCACTCCAACAGGTCTGCTACATATGATTGAGTCTTATTGAAATAAATGAGCATTGAGCAATTTTACTTGTAGTTGTTATCAGTGCTTTAATCCTTTTTGATTTAATATTCATACCACCCTTTTCAGAAGTTCTTCCATTTATGTGAGATATTCTGATATTTAAATGACTTGTGCAAGAGGCCACAGGATGTTTGGAAGAGATGCTGGTTTTGATGCACTCAGTGGCAAATCACTAATTAACTTCCAAGAAGGTAGAATGAAAAATCATAGATTGTTCTTGACACAAAACTCTGTTTTACCCAATAGACCTCCTAACCTCCATGAAAAGCTCTTCAGATTGGTGCACTTCATTCATCCTCTCTGAAAGAAGAATATACCCTTCTGCCAAGTTCATTAATCTTCAGAAATAAGTTTGTCATGCTGCTTTAATGCACCAATATTGGTTCATTTTACAGACTGTAAAACTTGAGGTTTACTTTATTTACATCCTTCTCAATGTGAAGTCCAAGTTCTCAACCTGAAAATTGTTATTGTTTTAGTAAGGGAAGTGGTCTTCCTTTACAAGTTATCTGTCTTTGAGACCACAGTCTGATTTTTGTTTTCTTCCTTTCTTCTCAAAACTGTTTTGTGAAATCTCATCAAATATCTTGCTGAAGTCAAGTATACTTTAGTCTGCTTTTATTATACCTGAAAGTTTTAGGTTTATGCCTCTGAAAGAGATTAGTTTGTGCTGACCATCTCTGGTCTTGATAAGTGCACATAGTAATAGCCAATGTACTTAAACTATCTAACTGCTTTAGTAATCACCCATCCTGGTTTTAAACCTGAGTTTTTCAGTTTCAGATTTCCTGAGTCTTTCATCTTCTGTGGGCAAAAGTGGGTTCAATGTATTCACTTTAAAACCGAAACACTAACTGTGTAATGCAGATTTGTTATGCCATCAAACCAGCCTTCACAAATCCCATGTACTAATTAAAGATGTGTTTCATTATATGCATTTGTGTCTAAAGGTTATTGCTATTATCAGTGACTTCTCATTTACAGGAAGAAATCAGGAGTTTATTTTTTAATAACCACATCAGAAATTACTGTTCAGTTCATAAAGTTGCCTCCATGTTGTAGCTTCCATGACTGGGTTTTATAGAGAGAAACACAGCAGAACTGTATTAGGCTTTGTTTGAGGAAGGACTGCTCTCCTCTGCTTGGATGCAGTGTTAGCCTGTGAGCTCGCCCACACATATCAGGCCTAATTTTATGAAATGAAAAAAAAAAAAAAAAGACACTGGGATGACTGCATATAGTCCTAGCTATCCAGAAGGCAAATCAGCTGGAGATGGAGAGCAGTAACAGTATGCCAGCTTCTGAGTCCAACTCAGTCTGACAACAAATCCCTACGGGACCAGAGGAGTCTATCACTAGTAATGATATACAGCTACTGGCAGTAGAGGTAGCTTTAAGGTGCCTCCTACCTTCCTGGTAACAGCGGGTCTGTTGCTGAAAGCACTGAGAATCTTACACGTTACCTATTATGCAAAATTCAGGCTGTAAGTTAGCAACTTCAGCAGTCATGTTAATTTGGTTCACACTTAGGGTATTGTGCATAGTTCCCCATGCAACAGCACTAGAATTTGTGAGGTTTTTTTAAAGTATTGTAAGGACTAATTAAAGTTTTGGTTTCTCTTTATGATGTGTCATAGCAATTAAATGCAAAATAAGGATACATAAATCATATGCTACAATAAGCCTGTCTCTAAGACAGACATCATATGTCAGTACAAAAATTTGGAGATAGACAAATCAGTTTTCAAACATGTTAATTGCAATGCTCAATGAAAAATGACATTACCTCCATCACCAAAAATAAGGAAATGTAACACACAGCTAAATAAATAGCATAACTATGTGCTTGTAGATAAGCCATTTTAATTCATTTGGGGATCAGTCCAGAAAAGACTTGAGCTCTGTCCTATTTCTTATGTCTAACTGCCTAAAAGACCGTAAGACCAAAACTTATTTGTCTTTCCTAAATCAATAGATGCTTCTCCCTGAAACAAGGTCGAACTTGGTTCATGAAGTTTATAAAAAATAAATCTATTAAACAAAACTAGCTATCTAAGCCACAGTGAAAAATAAAAACGAAAATAAACCCCAGAGATTAGCACAATCTCATGTAGTAAAATAAATCTTTTTTCTAATCCATCTTTGTCCAAAAGTTTCATTTAATAATTATGCTTTTCATGCTGTAGCAAAGTGGTTATTATCATTAGAAAAGTCAGCTTAAATACAAAAAATATTACTAAAAGATGCTATTTGGAGGACTTCAATATTTATTTATTTCTAAAACTCTGATTTTTGGCAACTTTGAAGTCCAGTATATGAAAACATCTCTGTTAGTTTTGCAAAATGGATCCCATTAGTTTTTGTTGATTGAACAGACCATGATCCTAAGACCACTAAACTCAGGAGTGCAGCTTGCCATGATCTTATAACATAATGCAAGCCACTGGGATGATCCCATTCGGAATTGCATTAACTTCAAGGTTAATCTTGCTCATGAACACCAGGTGCACAGGACTCGATCACAAGCTCTAAGGACCACCACTGTTTTAAATACTATCATGGCTTGTCCAGGCAAGAAACTTTATGGAGATTCTGTGCTGCAGAAAAGATGACAAGGAAAAAGTGAGCACAACTAGAGTGAGAGAGGATAGTAATTGCTAATATTCAAAATGGCAAAACAGAAACTTGATGTTACTAATGTCTTAAATTAATTTCTCTCCTGCTTCAGCCTAAGACAGGAGATTTCAACTTTAACTTATCTAATCCCATGGAAGATGAGGAAAAGGAGAAAATGGGAACCAAAGTATCAGAAGGAGTGTGAAATATCAAAGAAAAAATAATAATATAGGTAAATATGTGGATATTGTAATGGCTTAGTGCAAATACACAAGTGTGTTAACTTACTGCAACTGATAGATTTCTTTAATAACTTTATAGAAAAAATAAATTCCCCAATCAAATAAAAAATAAGTAATTCAAGCCAGTGAAGAAAAAAAGGCTAAAATATTAGTAGATATTCAGTTTAGTGAGAAGATCTGAAGTGATTAATCTTTTTTCTTTTGCCCACTCTCCATTCAGCAGCCTTTCTTCTTCAACTAGTTGGCTGAAATCCTATGGCTCAGTTGCTCCTTCTCCTAAATCTCCTTTCCAACAGTCTGTATCAGAAGAATTACTTTCTTTTGATGGCATTCTTTTAATAACCTTCCTAACAAAATTGTCAAGGACTGTACTAAAATAAGGGTGACTACTTTGTTAAGTTTCTGCAAAATCATTCCACAAATGCAAGGGAGGTTTTCAGAGGCACACAGTTGTGTCATACCACATGCAAGTGGCTAATTTTCTGTCCATTCCTTTTTGCAGTACATCCAAGGGGGAGGGAGATAAACACTTCCCCGTAGTTACAGGGTACCTGACTTTAGCTGTGCAATGACATGAGAGACTCCAACACCTTAATCTTGCTGAGACCTTAGATACTCCTGTGGATCTAAAGATAATATTGTTACTTGAAGAGGGTGAATCAGCTTCCCAGTGTAAACATTTGCCATTTAATGGAAACTTACATATCTCTAAGCATTTTCAACTCCAGGACTGAATCGTGAAGAAAAAGTAGCCTTCCCATTTAATTACAGCTTTGCAGTGTGATGTATCCTGCCTTCTGTTGCCTGTCTAAAGCAGACTATTCTTTCTGCAAAATATGATTTTAACTACTGTAATGATTTTTTGGCTCAGTCACAGGACTTTTTGTGAATGATATGGAATTGGTAATGTTATTTATGCACGTTGCCCATCTAGACTCAAAATACCCTGGCACCAATTCCTATGCCTATCCCAATCAATATGTGAACAGGCTGACTTCCATCTGAAAACACAGACAGGAATGTAGGCAGCCAGCACATCATTTTTTTGTAATCATATGGGTGCTCAGGGTAGGATTGCCAGCAGACAGTCTAACAGTTTGCTGCTTAGACTCAGAGAGTCATTCCTTTTCTTTTTTCATTTTAAGGGGTACTTGACTATTCTAAAGTCTCTTTTAGAATATCAGTGTACTGAAATGCATATTATATTTCTTGTTATAGTGCACAGATCTTGTATTTTTCCTGGATGAAAATACTTCTTGGAGGAAGAAAAGGACAGAAGTTCTAGGATTTTTTTTTTTGCATCTTGACCAACATTTTCAAATGTAAAAAGTTTCAAATAGTTTTTAAATAGTCCTGAAAAAACTATCAATATGTTCTGTTATGTGTGATATGACACAGGAAATACTGTATTCATTTTTACTTGGAGTCATATTAGAACAGGAAGACATGAAAGTCCTGTTACAGATAGATGTGGAATTGCTTACTCCATATAGGCTAAACCTATTTCTAGCCTCTTCTGAGCTGGAGATGATTAGAAAGGATTAGGTCTTGACACAGTAGTCTGACCTCCTTCTCGCAGGGTATTATAGTAACTCTTTGTACCAACTAAAATTCTCAATTGCTCTTTGAATCTTTTTCGTTTCTAGGACAAAATGACTTTGTGTGTAATGAATTCCTTGGTTTGGCTGCACCCATGCTGGGTGAAAAACTATTTTATCTTGTTCTTAAATTTTTAATATTCTATTCCTTGTGCATTAAGAAATGCAGACTTATTTGATTTAAAATATTCTGAAACCTCTCTCTGTTCTACCAGGTTATTCTTATCACTCTTCTCTGAATCTTATGTGTTTCTTTCCTATGTATACTTTATACATTATTCCAGACAGGAATAACAAGAAAGCTTCATTTCTGTTGCATCTAATGTGATTACTCTTCTTCATACAACTGATAGTCCAGTTCCTTATGCATGCTTAGCATAATATTTGTTTGTACCTGGAATTGCACAGTGAATAGAGGTCTCCATTTTATTAACTGCAATGAAGTACAAGATCATTGACAGTAGTGTAAAATCCTATAAACTGCAAGAAGATTTAATTCTTCTCCCCCTCATCCCTCACACGCTTCACATTACTTGTATTATTGGTACTAAAATGCATTTTCCTACTGTTGCTAAGTGTTTAAGTCCTTCTCTGAGTATTTGTTAGCCAATGACTACTTTCCCTAGCAGCATGAAACACCTTGGAAGTTAAAAGAAACTGTGGTATCTGGGTCTCTATTATAGGTGGGGACACGTTATCTACAGGGAGATGTTCCAAGTGTCAGAGAACATAGGAGAGAGGCACCACATTTCTTCTCAAAACAGTGCTAATTGCAGTCTATCATCTCACACAGGCAGTCTGCTATATTGATTTTTATTCTTGTTTCAACCAAGTACAGGTATAAAAATTTCGTTTCTCATGCACTTGAATGAGTAAGAGTTTTAAAACTATAGAAAAACCATATTTGCAATTTGTTAGTACTGTGGAGCAGCAATTGTGTTTGATTAGATACTTCAAATTTTGGATAACAAATAAATCATTTTAATTCAGCTCTTTCAGAATTCTGAATGTATTAACTCCAAGAGTGGTAGTTCAGCCCTGCTGCTTGGGATAGATGTAAAAATGATTCTTTTGACGCTTGCTCTTATTTCTCAGTACTTTCCTTAAAACAAGAAGAAAAAAGACAAAGAAACCATTGCTTCTCAACAATATGCTTGAGTGCTGTGTGATTAAATATTCAAGAGGCCAATCTCTTCCTTCACAAGCTTCCTATTTCTGTTATACCACAAAAATGTGAAACAGCTTATGGAATGCTATTTAGAGCTTTTAGAATTAGAATCTAAAATACTTAAATTTGGAACAAAATTCTAAGTTTAAGAAATTCCTGGACCTATTTATAAATATCCTGAGTATTTGAAGTCAGTTCTCTCATTATATAAAAACAGTATTAAAATTTATTTATGCATTTGTATGTGTGTGAGAGTTTAAGGGTCTAAGGTCTAACTTTGTTATTCAGCTTTGGTAATATTAATGCCAAGATGTGTGTTCCGGGGCTGAAGTTGATATCCGATAACTTCATTAACCCAGATTCTGGTCATCTGTAATATTTATAAAAATTACATACATTAGAAAGTGTTACTGTAATGCCTAAAGATAATTTGCTAGATATGATTTCTTCTCTTACGTTTTTCCTAGAGCTTGGACACATGACTAAACCACATGGGATTATAGCTGACTGTACCTGAAATATATCAGCCCCAGATATTCTTAAAATTAAAATATTTTTCAGGGTGTTATTTCACTGTTATTTTAAAAACCTTTTCTTTAACCTGTTCTTCTGGCATAACTTTATAATTGAGGAAAAGTAACTGTTGTTATGAGGTGAGTTCTCCTTCTTTTTATGTAGATGCAAATGTAGACAAACTTCTGATGAAATTTTCAGGAAAGAAACTTAAATATCTTTTTTTTTTTTTTTTTTTTTTTTTTTTTTTTTAGTACAAGCAATTAGCTTTTGATTCTTACTGAAATTTTTGTATCAACATTACCAGGAACTAATATATCAAATTAAATAATTGTGTTTTGGAATATAGACTGTCAGCTTTTGATTTCTAGTAATACCTTTGATGAACACAAACCCTTTTGCTGGAATTTTCCAGGTCTTCATGGACCTGGAGCCCCAACAATAGTTTAGGAAGCCCAAAGAGGCAAAGGGTGTAGGAAAGGATATACAATAAGGGGTATCTTGGTGTTAAATTCTACAATGAATGATTCTTACTTTTAACAATGCATGATATAGCTGGAGAGGGAGAGTGTACGTGGAAGAGTCAAAAGCTAGTTTTGTCATGTTTGGGATGTCTCAGTTACCACTCAGGACTGATAATCCTACACCCCAAATTCACTGAAACAAGACTTCCTGCTGGAGTAAAATCAGTTCTTCCTGCATATACTAGCAGTTCCACCTTTACTAGTGCCCTCATTTTTTCATAAAGCATCTTAACTGCCAGCATTGCAAACAAGCTCTCCTGGCTTCAAGAACTGAGCAACAGAGGAAAACAAATGCCTTCCATCAGTTTGATGCCATCTCCTTCCTTCTTTGTTCCCATACCCAGGCTCAGCTAGGCTGTGGTAAATATCCTTGAGTTAACACTGTGTTTATATGACATGCAGAATTGATAGCTTCAGGGAAAGGTATCATGCAGTGGAAATAGCTTGCAGCTTGGGCCTCAGCTGGTGGAACTAAACGTTGAAGTGTTGTGAAGGGTGACTTACTCCCAGTCAGCCAGCTATTTGTTTCTGCTAAGGTCTCTGACAGATGAGCAAGTCTTGTGGCAGTAGTTTAAGACATTATTATCTTCAGCTGTCAGCTCGGCTGTTCTGCTGGACATTACCACCTCCGTAAAAGCATTTGCTTTTAGCAAAGAATGAGTCCTTCTAATTTCTATCCTGGAATTTTGCTCAAACTCAGTTTCAGTGGAAAATTAAACTACAACAATGGACTCCTTACCAGGGGTTCAGAAGTGCAAGCAGCTACAGCCTTCTCCAAAACAAGAACTCTTCTGACTCAGCCATACCAACTTTAGATCAAAGGTGTCTCAAAATCTACTTTTGTAATTCATGGGTATTTTCAAATATTCTTTCTATCAAAATTAAACCATTTCTACTATTAAAAAATTATCCCACGTAACTTTATTCATCCCAACCTGAAGGGTGAAACCAATAGTACTAAGGAGTATTCAAATTATTTGCCATATCCGATTTTAAAAACTTATTTCAATCTTTATGGATTTGCCATGCTTGGAAATGTTTAATCTGAAATTCTGCACAATCTAAGCATGAATTTAATTGGAAAACTGTTTTAATGAAAATATCTCTATTTTCCTGAATTATAAGACAAAAGAATTAAAAAAAAAAACAACCAAGAAAAACAACCAAACACTACAGAAAAATTACTTTACTCAGCACAAGTGTCCTTTTAGGTACCCCTTTAAGAGCAGGGAAAGAAATGCAACAAGAAATGGATATTTATAACACCAGCATGACTTCTGCTGGGCCCAGGAAATTAATTTTAGAAAAATTGAAGATCCAAGTATGGGTTTTCTTGAGTCAAACAGCCAAAACCACTGAAGTAATGCTTTCTGGAGATCACCATTATCTTCACATGCAAAAACTACCCCTTTGAAAATTAGTTGGGCAGTCCTCAACAGCCCACTGCCCTTATCTTGGGCAGTTCTGTGCAGGGGTCTTCACAACATGTCTGACCATGTGATAGGAGGTTGGAACTGAATGATCTCTAAAGTCCCTTCCAATCCAAACCATTCTGTGATTCTATGATTGTATAGCTTCAGCCTATGGAGATAAAGATGATGTCTGAAACACATGAAACACATTATTCAGTACACATGAAGATTTTCAAGAGAGAAGGACATATGCATGGCCACAGTGGGTCCATCTGGTTCCTCCAAGATTGAACCTACGTATACCCAATGAAGTGTAAGATCCTGGATCCACAGGTACAGATAAGAGTGTACTCTCTCCCAGTGGTCTGCCACTTAGAAATTTCAGGACTGAATAAATATCTGGGCCAAGACCATACATGTCGATTGATTTATTTAACTGCTTTTTGAGTCCCTGTAAACTTTTGGCCTCAGATATCTTCCATTGCAATGAATGATTTACTTGAACAGTGTGCTGTTTGAAGAGTAGATTTTTCTTTGCTTTGACTTTTTCACCTGCTAATTTCTTGTGATGGCTCTTGGTTTTGCATCATGAGAAGCAATGCTATTCTTCTTTTTTGTGTTCTCCAAGCTACTCATGATACATTATACATCTGTTATAGTCTACTTCAGATATGTTTTTCAAGACTGAAGAATCCTATTCTATGTAATCTCTCTCCACTTAGGTTTCTTGCCTTGTAACTCTCTGCTTGACTTTTCTGGCTGTATAATTTTCTTTCCTGAGATGAGATAGGAAGAGGGGAATACAATAACAATTCAAGATGAAAGTACACCACCAGTTCACAATGTCATGTTCATGTTGTCTCTTCACTCTTCTCTTGCTGATTTTTCCAAGTTTGATTAGTTTGGGTTGTTTGTTTTTTGTTTGTTTATTTTTTCTTTCTTTTTGATTGGTTGATTTTTGTTGGGGTTCTTTTCATTATTTGGTACTGACCTAATACTTTGAAATGCTAAAGTTAATCTAAAGGTTCTTCTCTGAGGTCAGCAGCTAATCTAGAGACTGCCAGTTAAATATGGTTAGAAATACTTTTCCGCATATACAATGCTTTTAGTTCATGGTTATTAAATAACACCCTTATGAGATTGCTCAGATACCCAACAACCTAACAACCTTTAGTAATTCTTCTCAGTTGTATTTTGTTTTTACTATGTTGAATAATTTGCTATCAGCAGGAAAACTTATGTATTTACTATAAATGTCCTCTTATAGGCTTTACAGGAGAAGCAGTTTCCTGAGTGATAATTTTTCCGAAAATGTGAAGCTGTAGAGTGAATGAGACAGGAGTTTATCACGAAGAAAAAAAATCTCAGGTTCCTGCTAAATATACACTTAAGGAAGAGCATATGCTTGACTTTGCCTGACACTTGATGGTTTTCTTTTAAGGTAGTGCTGTGGAAAAACACTAATCTTGTGTAGACTGAGTTGCCTATAGTACATTACATATCATTTTATATTATTATAGAGACACTTTGTTTTTACAATCTGCTGACTAAAATCTCCTTGCAAACTAATGATTTAAGATTTTCTCTGTTTCTCTTTGTTAGCCTGCTTACTCACTGGCTCTTGAAGCACTGAAGTTGCATTAGTGTTTGCAGGTAAACTGCAGCTGCTTGGAAACCTTAAACTGGGTTTTTACTTCCTCCATATGTGAAGAAAACAGTCTGATGAAAAAAAGTTCCTTTTTGTTCTAAGCAGACGACTGATCATTACTATACTCCATTCTGGAAAGGTCAAGAAAGTATTTCTGAATTCTTGTGCTATCTGCTTGAAATAAAGAGTGTAGCTCATGATGTTACATTCAAAGTAATTTCCATTCAGCATAGAAATTATTACAAAAATAGCATATGCAGAATCCATTTTAAAATTTATATTTCACCTTCTCTACTGTATCTATTCATGGAGATAAGTAGTATTTAGTTCATAGCAAGTTTTCAGCCTGTGGCTATTTCACTTGGGACTCAGTAGGTTTGTTTGCAGCATTTCAATGTATCTGATAATGAATCTACCTCTACAATCAGAATTTCCATTATTTAAGGATGAAGGATTTTCTAAAATTGCCAGAGGAAACCAAAGTCAGCATAATGTGCCACATACATCTCTTTTGCTTAACATAGCATGCCACTTACACAGGTCAAATACTCGATAAAATATTTGAAGAGGAAGTTAGGTCAAAAAGCTTGGTCTGTCCCTAGCTGAGGAATCAGACCCTTTCACTGGGTCTACACCAACACACTGCTGCAGGCAGAGGCTTGGACATAGAAGCTGATGTTTATGTGCTGCTCACACTGTTTACCAGCGTACTTCTGGAACAGTTTTGGCCTGTGCCAACTTGCATGCTCCGGGCATTGTCTGGGCAGGCCTGGGGCATAGCAAAGAGGAAAGAACATTCTCCATAGCCCACCTGGATGAGGGAATAAGTGAAATACATTTGGACATGTTCTGTGCTGTACCAGCTGTGATTCATCTGCACAGTGTTCAATTCTCTTGGTCACGAAAATTCCTTGGAAATGACTCCCCACTGCTTCCGTCTCAGCTGGATTCATGATGCCCCTTATGTGCCTGTGAATGTTTGCAAACAGCCTTTCGGTTTTTTGCTCACCCTTCTAAGAGGTCAGAAAAATCTTTTGAAACACAATGCATAACCTTTAGTGAAAGTTGTTCTGCATTGTTAAACTGATTCTGCTTTTCACGTGCTTGATAATGCAAATATCACATTTTGTATGCTGCAGGATTACCATAGTAGTGTAAGTATGGAAATACCAGAGAAATACCATCTGTGGCACTGAGAATCTGAATGTACAGTGTTTATTCAGCTATGAAGAGTTTATTTTGCAAATACACATCTGAATTTCTGTAGAAAAATCTATGTACAAAGTGTTTCATTTTGCCAGACTTATGTTGCATATCTAATATCTTCCTATTCACTCCCCTGTTTTATTCTTTCTTAAAGACACAGAATGGGACAGTTTGACTTGCCAGTGGAGGCCATTTCTCTTCTTAAAAGACTTCCAGGGCTCTGGACTCCTTTAGAAGTTCTTTCCGGCTCAGAGTCTCTCTTGATCTATTTGTACTTTCCAGTCTAGAAGACCTCAATGAGTTCCAAGATAATTTCTTTTACATCTCTCTTCTATGTGCTGGATCAGTTGTATTTCTGCAAAGGAATTTTGTTGGTGTATTGTAATAACAGTGTCATTTACTACCCATAATTTGTAGCAAACATAAAGGTTAAAAACTAAATATGGTAATCCAAGCACTTTTGTGCTTTTTTAATATTTTCTTGGCAAAATGTCTCTTCTTGCATGTAGACCTTTGGTAAACTATGGTAGTAACATACTATGGAATGCAGTCTGGTGTTAGAGAAGAATTTAGAAATATATTTTCCCCTTATTAATTACTAGGAATTGTAAGTTGGGGTTCTTCTGTGGAGTAGCTAATCTGTGTCCTCCGTACAAGTCAGAGGAAACAGAAACTCAGTGCTATACAGACAGTTGACTAGCTTGATGTGTTTGGCCTTGAGACTAAAAACAACAAGAGTGTGTCTATTGTTAGACATCGAAATAAAAACTTGCAGAATTACTGAGCAACCTTTACTGGGTTTATGGATGCTAATTGTTGAGACATCATAATATTTCTGGTTAGGGCAATAAATACACAATTACATCATTCTGAGCCTTGGTATGAAGGGTTCCTTCTCAATATTTCATAATACTGATTAAGTGAACAAAAATTTGTATTATCTTATATGAATAAACAGTGTATCGAGATATTATCTGAAGAAGAAAACAGCTTTGAAATTTATATTAAAAATTATAGTTTATTCTACATATCTAAAATTTAATCATTTTGATCTGAGCAATAATTCTCTTCAGGGATTAAATAGTATTTTATGCAATGATTTTGTGCAAAATTCATTTTCTAAATAAACTGAATTTCAGAGTATATCTGTCTTGCTGTTTCTGCCTTGGGAAGTGTGAGATTGTGGTGATATCAAATATTGTGGTATTGTATAACTTCCCAAAATGATTTTTTCGGAAACATCTTTTTTATGACTTGCCATTCACTCTATCCACTTTATGTAGTAATGATTTCCAGTAGGTTTGTCACTGTCAGTTTTGTAAACCCAGGACAGTCCTGTCTTTAGCCCTGAACTACTCATTTTTTAACTGTTTTAGAATGTCTCACTCTCATCTCCACTTGCTAATTAATTATATACTAATGAAGTAGCTTTCTTTCCATCTTTTATTCTTTTGGAAAGTGCACATTCTCATAATTTCTGATTTATTTATCTCCAAGTATATTGCATTAGTGCTGGGAAATATGATGCAGGGTCATTTAAAAAGCAAGTAAACAAAATAAATCAGCCAAAAAACATATGTGGATGCAAAAAAGAAAATTAAACAGGGGAGCTGGTGAAAAATATAAGGTCTTTCATAGTCAAGATGGAAGTATTTTTTGTGTGCTTTACATCAAGTGTTTTAGCAGCATGGGTACTACCTATTTTTTCTTTAACCCGTCTTTATGGTTTTTAACTCTTTGACTCATTTTGTCACAGATTCACAAATGTTGCAGTTTCTTCTTCTATTCACAACAGGAGAATGATAATTTAGCCATTTTTATGACTCACTGACTGTTAGATATAGGGAAAAGCCCAATTGTTTCATGTGCTGAAGATGTTAGAACCATTGTCTTTTCCTTTGCCCATGGTGAGTGAAATGAATCATTAAGGTAAATTTGCTTTCATTTAGCCTCCAATTGAGTTTAATATTGGTAATTTATTGATTTATTTTGTGTATAAAGCTAAACAAATCAGAGTAAAACAAAAAATATTTTGCCTGTTTTGTGTAAGGATACAACTTGACACAAGCTTTTAGTTCCAAATGGCAGTCAAATCTGAAAACATAATACCTAAGGCCCAATTATACAAACAAAGAAGAAGGAAGCTCACAGAGCTTGTGGTGCTGTATTGCCAGCCTGCTGTCTAGAAGAACTAGTGAAATTTGGATTTTGAAACACCAGTAGACTTTCTCTTCAGAATAAAAGCAGAACCCATAGAGAGATGGGACTTTGTGTATTAAAACACAGTACTTATTTGGGACTGACAGCAAAAGCTCTAACTGGTCCCAGGTGAGTAGAAACCTTGACCTGAAGTGAGAGACAGTCTGCTGAAAAACAGATGGAAGATGGAAAAATAATATTCCTGTAGTTCAGAGGAGGAACACTCAGGCAATATTATCTTCAGACTAAGTGGGCAGATGTGTCAGTTCTTCATGGATGAAAAGCACACATAGAGCAACAGCTCAGAATTTCTGGAAGCCTTGCAAAAGCCAGAGGAGAGGGAAGATGATACTGTTTTAATAGCAGACACAATCATAGATGGTTCTGACCTCTGAGAAGTTGAATATGTTTGTTTCCTTGCAGATATTATCAGCCAAATCAAGAGAATCATTGCCACACATGCAAAATAGATTTGAAGGGAACAACTCTCATCCAGAAATCTTGAGTTACACCTGAATTCTGGTTTAGGAAGGGATAACTTTTGAACTGCAGAAACTAGACTCCCTAACTACCAAATCCAGAGATGGTAGAAGATATCCATTGCAGAAACAAGAAAAATTGACTCTGTGTGTATATATAATATACTTGCTTACTGTCCAGCACAGAATGTTAATAGAATGGAGGGGACCAACAGTCACAGTAACTGAATTTGTTTAGTCTTGGAGACAAACTCAAGGTTCCGGTAATAGTGCAATAAACAAATAGTGTTATGTTTAAATATTAATTTTAGAGTCACTAAAGTTTTCTTATAGCTAAAATCAGTTCAGATTCTTGGGATGTTCTTGAGAAATTTACTAAGATATTTGCTGCTTTTGCAATATTCCCAGATAAAATTTCAGCTTGACTAAGGGGAAATGTATGAGAGATATCTTCATTAATTTTCATCGTGGAGATTGGCAATCAAAGTTAGACATTAATCTGATACACAGAGTTCATATGAATCAGTTATTTCAAAAACTGTAAATTTATGCTGATGAGATAAAATTTGTTTTACAAAAGTCAGATACATGCATCTCACCTGCTGAGAACAAAAGATTAATCTTCCTTATTTCTCTTCTTGTAATTTAAATCAGGAGGTAAGAGGTTTCCACTTTTCAGATTTTGTTCAAGAAACAAAAAATGTTGAAAGAAACTTGGGGGAGGGGGGAGGTTCTCAGTATGAAAGCTAGAGACTACCCTAGACATGTTCACAAATCAGTTGAGTTCTCCCTTTAGAATTGCACTTCTTTTTAGGCAGCCCTAGAAAATATTGCTTGGACAAGGTAAAATGAGGTACAGCAGAAAAAAGATCAGCACAAATAATGCAGCACCTGTTCCATTCAATCCATTTTAACTTTTTAAATGGGAATTATGAGGACACTAATCCCCTGTCATGTAACAACTGGGTCATATGAAGGGAAACATCAGTAATTGTTAAAGTACATCCTTAAGCTCACTTAAACAGTGTACACTGAGCCCCATAGGATTCAGCTCAGAAAATAAGATACAATTGTATAGTACAATACAAAGAGAAAATAATGAAGGTGCTTAAGGATGATGTTCTCCTAGGAAAGAACATCAGTTTGACATGCTGCTTTAGCTCAATTTAGTGCTACAAGGAACAAAGAAATTGTCTTGTCTGTGTTACATTGCCTAGAGGATCTGGACAAACTGAATAAAAATCACTTAGGTATCAATAGGGCAATGTAAGGGGAAAACAGACATCTAAATTAATATGAGAGAATGAAAGTACTTCTACATAAGCCAATTAGCTGCTTGAGAAACTAAGCTTTTTCTCAAAATGCTCCCTCTGAGTCTGAAGTTCACCTGTCTTGCTGTTGCAGTGATAGTTTAAGGACATTCATTTAATTTCACTTTAGTCAGCAGAAATTACAGGAAAATAGCTTATTCCATCATTAAAACAGGTAAAGGGTGGCCATTTCTCCTGTTGCAAGGGAAACCAAGATTGGCAAGATGTCTCAGGGATCCTTTCTTAATTGCTTGTTCCTTTCCATAGTTGACCAGTACACTGTTTCAGGCAAAGGTATGTTGCTAATGCAGCATTGTATCCAAACTGGTGTTCCTGTCTTTTCTACAACAGCCTTAGTGGCAGTTCCTGACCGTATGGCTAAAGAGATCATTTCTCCCAGACAGTAGGAAAATATTGAAAGGAATGGCTCCCATTTTTTAAGGTGTCCTTAACATTAGTGATGCTTAAGAATTTTAATGTGTATTTTATAAATTTTCATAGAGTTATAGAAGTTGAATAAGTTTTCCTAAGTCTCTCACATTTTAAGCACCACTTAGAAGTTACTGAACATTTTCTCACACATTCCTGAAATTCTGTTAGACATACATTACCAAGGATATGCTGGTTTTAAGAACACATGAAAGAACTCCAACTGAAACCATAAGATAGCTAGTAGCCAAAACAGGAGAGTTAGCTCAGAGCTCTTGGAGGGGCTCCAAGGGGCAGTTCTGAGGAGTTCTGAGGGTGGGCACCAAGGGAAAATGGTATCACAGGTTGGGTATAGTCATCAAATATGTTAATTACTGAAAGGTATAAAAACTGTAACATTTGCCTGGTGCACACTCATGTACTTTTATTGTGCACCTTAGAAGCTTCTAAAAAGGGTATCTATCTATCTATCTATCTATCTATCTATCTATCTATCTATCTATCTATCTATCAATAAAATTCTGTTCGGTTTGCATTTTTTCCCATCTGATCCCTTTCTTTCTGTTTCATTAATTTATAGTATTTTCTTCTCTTCTTGTCAGGTGCTTTCTTTTGTAAGAGACTTGTGGTAGAGAATTAATGTCAGGGAATGTGTGAAGAATTAATGTTAATCTGCTAGTACAATGATATTTTCGACATAAACTCCCTAATAACAGTACCATATAATGCAAGACAGGAGTATGGAATAACTGTGAGATTACCTAGTATTTTAAGGGTCACATTAGCTGCAAAGAAATATGCTAGGGTTTTATGCAAAACAGTGGTACTGGATACAATTAAATATTGCCAAACATTTCTTAAGAAGTTGAACAGAATTCATGACCTGCATCAAATGAAAAAACCTCTTTTATAAGTAATATATGAACTCTGTACACAGTAGCCTTGAACAGAGAGGAGTTTTTTGGCAGATATTCTTCTGATCATAAGTCATTCTTATTGAGCTGACAGGGTCACTGTTCAAAAGAACTAATGTACACCTGTGATGATTCAGGACAAAACTGAGTAAGAAGTGCAAAGATGACTTTACATCTCTGTTTGATATAGATGTGATGGAACCCACTTCCGGTATATGATATGACCGTCACCAGTTCAGGTCTGGTGTCTCCAGGTCAAGACGCATGTTTATAGGTCTGAGTGGGTGCAGAGGTGCTACATAGTAAAATGCTTGAGAAGTTACCAAAGAGAAGGTTAATGGGGTACTTGACTAAAACTGATGACTATTGAGGTAGAAGAGTGAAATTTACACATGCACCAGAGCATAGGAAACATAAATAACTAGTTCCTGACTCTGCTAGAAGTTAACCATGGGAAGGGTTTTACAAAGTGCTGTGGTGAATTCTCTATCCCTTGGCCATCTTCCCTTCACTTTGGTTTGGCTGTTTGGTTTTGGGGTTGGGTTTTTTTGTTTGTTTGTTTGTTTTAGTTTTGTTTTTTGGTATTGGTTGTTTTACTCAGAGGGAGGCCTTAGTTTTAAAAGGATGGAATTCAGGGAGTGGTCTGACATTGTCTACATGTCTCAAACTGCAGTTCTCCAAGCTGGAGTTAAGAAAACATTTTGGGGACAGTGATGGATATGCCCCTGCTGAGCCAAAAGGGTAATGTGAAAGAGGGATCTAAAACTGGTAAGAGTCCCCTGGTGGAGAAGTGGGCTCTTACTAGAAAGATTTAATTCCTTAGAGTTCTGCCACCTTCCCTACTTTAAGAAGCACATGCCAAGTAGATGCTTCTAGGGTTGTGCAGAGAATGTACTTTGAGAAATGTGATAGCAAATGGTGCTAGACAGGGTTATTGCATAGGTATCTTTTGGCCTTCCAACTTAATGTATTGTCTTCTTTGCACTAGCTCACGTAATACTTGAAGTTTTATTTGTATACTGGATATTTAATCTATTAATAAGAATACAACACTGAAGAGAACAAAATGAAAGTTATTTTTGAGGGCTCTGTTTTGTAAATTTGGAATCCACTGAAGTATACATTAAATGATCACTTTAAAAGAGCATATTACAGATCATATTGATTTCTGATTGTAAAGCAGAAACTGATGAGATAGCCTGCTTCTTCCAAATAAGTTAATTTCTCCTCAAATTATATTGTAAGAGTAAGCAATTCCTCAACTGCCCACTGCAAGAGCTCACAAATTATGACACAATTTTTCAAGTTGGAAATCTGCACCAAGAGCGCAAATCAGTATTCAGGCATGTCAATACATAACTTTAATTTCAAAAGAACTCACTACTCAGAAACTTCCAGTGGTGTCTGTGAAAGTTCTCACTACTTTGGTGAGTGTTTTAGAATTAGGTTAGTTTTTCAAATTCAATGATATTGGAGATGCCTAATTTGTGTCTTCAGGTCTTAAAAACATCGGCAAAATTCTTATTCTTTATGTATCACTCATATAGTCACAATTCCTAGCGGTTTGGGGCAAATAATTTTTAAAATTTTTATTTCTATGTCATAATAAAATATTACATTTTAATAATAATAAAGTCTTAATGCTGTAAAATTATAGAGAAACCAAAAGAATAATTGACTGTGAAAGCAGCTACCAAGTAGGTCACATGGCCAAAAGCAAATCCATTTCTGTTGTGTTATCATATTCTTACAGAAGTGCTGCTAATATTAAGGGTATTTTAAAAATGACAAAAGCAAGAAAAATTTGAATTAAATTACTTGACTTGCAGAAGTGCTGATTACTCACATATCTGACTCAGGTCAGTAGGAGCTACAGTCACTTAACACTACTGAAAATCAAGAAAAATTTTATTGCTTATTTTTAGCTTATACCAATATGTTGTTATAATGCTAGGATTTCCAACAATGAGAGCTTGTGATTTCTGGTGGCAGAGCACTGTGTGAAGTCCCCAGACCTTACAAAGAAGTCCACTAATAACTTTTGTTGAGACTGGCATGAAGGTCTTGTTCCATGCTCACAACCCAGAACTCTGCATAAACCTTTGCAGCTTGTTCCCAGGTTTTCATCTTTGGGCAAAGCAGAGGTTATAGAGGCCTTAGACTGAATGAAACACCTCCTGAGAGGGCTTTCCACTGTTGGTGGTTCAAGTGGGATAGGCAAATAGCTAACTGAAGTGAGTAAATATGGCTAGCCTAAACCTCTGACTGATTGTGAGAGAGAGAAAAAAAAAAGAGTAAAAGAGTACAATTAGTGCTCCCTTAGTATTTTCCTTGACCCTGTTCCCCTGAGGATCTCTCTATTTAAAACATTGCAATATTCATAGTACCATCTGTTTACTTAGTAAAATTGGCAGCTATGAATCTAAGACAATTGAGATGGGAAAAAAGCTTTCTTTCTTTCTCAGGAGTAAAAAGAAGTTTGACATCACTTGAATGATACCTGTAAGAATAGGCAATAACACAGGAAGACTACTCTACATATAGAATGGTCTCAAATCCAAAGATGATGATCTTCCAGGTTTTTAGATATATATATATACACACACACACATATATATGTGTGTGTGTATGTGTATATGTATATGTGTGTGTATATATATATATATATGTACATATATATATGTAAAATAAATTTCCAGTAATATGTTAGACATGTAGAAAACCTTGAATGCTCTTAACACACTTTGAAAACAATTCAATCTGGTCCTAATTGTTTTCTTTTTTTTTTCTACTTTTTTCCCTCTGGAAAACTAAGAGATAAGAATCTGCTTTTCCACTCTCACACCTTTCTGCTGCAAGAATAAAATGGGGTCTATATTGTTGACTATGCCATGTCTTATGTTTTGGGGGGTTTTTTTGTTAGATTTTGTGCATGAGTAATACAAATCACCAAGTTCTGGACTGTCTTGGACTACAAAGTGAAGTATCTCACAGGAACAGTTGAACCCCTTTCAAAATATTTTTGTTTGACTGGAAGTTTAATTGGAAATACCTTGCTCAGGAATTTTAGTTTAGTTAATTGAGGGGAGAAAAAAATTTTGCAGAAAACTCATTTTACCTGCCATTCTCGGAACTCAGGAATCAATGATTATTGTCTCAGAGAAACACATTCAATTTTTAATCAGCACTTTCAAGGGCTGCCATGAACCAGCAAGAGATGTAGGATTACATTTAGCTGAACTTTGATATGACTTGACAAATATGTGGGAATTCACAGTGTCTTCAGAGCATTAGATTCAGAGTATTGCTTCACTAAAACAGAGAGAACAGCTAAGAACATCTGAACAGTACAAAGCAGTCATCTAAATGACACCATATTATTAGTTTTCCTTTATGTAGAAGACGTTGGAACTTCTTTATTAACTACTGGAAAACACAGAGTCTTTATTTATGTCCTGATCCCAGGAGAAGCAAGAGCATTTGTAATTGTTAGAGTGCCTTCTATGCTAGAAGATGACTTCAGCAGAGGTTTTAAATGCTCAGCACCTCTCAGTTTCAATCCATTAGCATTCATCTCCCTCTAGGGAACATGGACTTATTACTCATACACAAAATGAGATGCTATCGAGGTTAGCAGCCCTCATAGCTCTTTCCAGTTTAGTGTCAAAATGAGTAAGAGACACCAATATGTGTTTTCAACCTGGATTAAGAGTGTGCTTGAAGGGGGCTGTGGAAGGCAAGGTGACAACTGTCCTGGGTGGCAGCCTCCTGCTCACAGGCTGCTGTTGCCCTACCTGTAATGGCTCCTCTCCTAGATTTTGTTCCCATTTAATCTGACAAGACAGGATGATAGGGTGCAAAGGCAACTATGGACACTCCTGTAAAAGAGAACTTATTCAGCCCAGGTCTGTGATGTGACAGACTTGAGAGCGTGTCTGTCAAATTTAAGTGGGCTTGTTCAGGGTCAATATTCAATGTTGCAGGGTCATCATGGGATTGTGGGTTTAGTTTGGAGGGGTCTCTTGACAGATTTTCACAGGAGATGGGTCCCATGTTAAAAGGAAAGGTTAAAACCAGGCTAGGTTTGACTGTTATCTGACAATAGTAAAATGTCTCAGCTAAAGTTCAGCCTCTTGGGACACTACAGCAAAATGAAAGAAGTTGTTTAACTGATAATTTAGAGGTGTGACTTTCAAAAGGGTATTTGGACATAGCAAGTAAAGCGTGCTTTTGCTGTGTTATTCCAAAGTTCGTGCTGTCATATCTTCACTGCTCTTAATACCAGTTCATGCCAGAATTAAGGCTAAGTATTTCTATCCATGTTATAAGCATATTTTAATTTTGTAGAGGGTAACAGTGTACAGAGACTGTGCCTAGATAGAGGCCACAGTGAAACCATGGGGACTGTCACCTGTCACAGTAAAAGACACCATTCTCAGCTGCTGAGATGATTCTTGACTGTATATTCCTGCTATTATAATAAAAAGGGAGGAATTTTAAAGCCAAATGGCATGTACTGTTCAAGTTTCTACCTTCTGAGCTGTGATCAAAAGTGTATCCCAGAGTTCTTTCTCTCTCCATCATGTCTCAGCACAAGAGTCCAAAAAGCACAGGCCTTTTCCTTTTCCTTTGCTCCCTCTGTAGAAGAGAGGCAGCTTACAATGCTGTGCTGAAATATGTGGAAATATGTGAAATAAGTGAAATATGTAATTTATTTTGCAATAAATTACTTTTGCTTTTAATTTCTGGGCAAATAAATCATTGTTAATATTGTAATGTATTTAACAAATATTTTAAGCCTATAAACCCAAAAGTAGCTAAAAGAAACATTTTCCTATTTTCTCTGCTTTACTTTCCCAAGATCAACTACAGGACAAGTACATCATTTTTTATTATCAGTAAACCAGTGTTAAATCAGTATGTTTACTGAGTACTGGAATGAACTTTGCATGAAGAGAGGTTTGAATTACTGAACGCTAAAGTAATACATGCAACTTTTTTTATTTTATGAAATGGGACCTAAGCCACTGAGTTCTCTTGTATTTCCTCCTGCCATTGGAAAAGAATTGAAAATCATGTTGAGGATACTGTATTTAATGTTTATCAAAAAATGTACAAATTCTTGAATTTATATTCACATAAGATCATGGAAGGCTTTATATGTTTTGGAAGAAAATTATCTCATGCGATTTTCATGTTGTCTGGTCTGAAATCATACAAGTCATGTTCAAAGAACTGTGGGAAAATGAAGAGACTGGATGGTAGTGCAGAGATGAAGTGGAGATACATAAATAATACATGAAATTGCTTTAAGTTCAAGACCAGGATTATACAGTATGTGCCCCACAAAGCCACTGTAACTATGGCAACAATGATACATGTCCTGTCTTCACTGCAGATTAGCCATATACATAACCAAGTGATGGACCATACATGATCTATACTTGTACTATAGCCACTCTCTGGCTGCCTTTTTATTGCTGAGTGGTCCTCATGTCTTGTCTTTACATTTTTAGAATGTTGAAGATACCTCCAAAGGAAAGTTCCTTCTCACTTAATACGTCAAGACCATTTTCCGTGAGAGAGGGATAATATGGATGTGTGTGTGCCAGTGCGTGAACATGGACATCGGCCTGGTGCCCTTTGACCTCCTTGCTTTCAAGGCTCTGGTTCTTGAGACTCACCTCTTTTAGAGAGAACTGTTTTAGATAGCATTCTAGTTTGGTACATGTATTTCACATCACTTAGACTACAAACTAGAGAGGGAGGATTATTTTGTATATTCTCTAACTGCCTTGTATTAGCTTTGGCTGCAATTAGGGATAATTATATGAAATTTCTCAGAACCTGTCATTTCCAGCTGCTTCAGAGCAGACTGACCTGTTCATTCTACAGATGGATAAAACTCTTTAAACCCTCAGTGTGCATGTCAGGAACCATAGAGCCATGAGGCTGAGAAGAATTCATACCACGTGTTAAGTTTCTGCATCTCATAATCAAAACTTCTCTTTTATGGATCTATTCCCTTTCCTTGGTTTACAAGGATACTTGCTTGTTTTGTCTATTTAACATTGCAGTTATATCCCCATCCTGCTGATATTGCTATTGCTGTCAAAATGTAAATTGTGTCCCCTTTATTAATATCATTATTTTCAGTCTTTTATTTGAGTATGGATAAATAGCTAGCAATTCTTAAAGGTCAATTCATATTCAGAATTGCTTGACTTAATTACACAGATGAATTTTGAAATGGCATTGTTCATCACCCTGTTACACACTATGTCACACTCAATCATTTACATTGCAGGGAAAGATTTCTTGTCCCTTTCTGGTCTACCTGTACTTTATAAATGAGAAGTACCTTTTGTTGTTCACAGAGTATCTGAAAAGTGTATATTACATATATTTAGTCTGTCACAGACAACCTTCAATTCTTTAGAAAGCTTATATTATTATTTGCAGTACTATGGCTGTCTGAAAAAACTGTTGAAAACAGAAGCATATATGTCTGAAAAATGACAAATAAATGCAAAGATACACAAAAGTGGCATAGATCTGTGGGGGTTTTGTTTGAGAACATCAGTATTTACTAAACATGTAGTCATCTAGAATTTTTTAGGGTCACCTGGTGCCTGTAAGTAGGAAGAAATTGGAGAAAACTGAAGGAGAATTGCTTTGTGATAAATCCCAATAAAGTCCTTACTCAGTGAAATCCTAGATAAGAATCTGCTGCCTTGGAAGGTTGTATTGATCAGTACTGTCCTCTGAATTGCCACTGTATTTTCTGACTTGTGAGACTGTACCCTTGTGAAGTGGTTTCTTAGCAGCTGGTGATCCACCAAGTCTGCCCTCTGCCATTACATGATGGTAAAGTGCCTTAATGTAGCAGGTACTGCTAAATCTAACAGGTGGAATCACAGGGTTTGGTATTATTATAACCACTAACCCAGTCGAGTCTCCATGTAGATGTTTTATGTTTGCAGATACTGACATCCCAAGTGGATGACAGTGTTTAGTCATAAAAGACTCACATAAATAATTCAGCCAAATTTGGCATGGTTCACACTGTAGCTACATAAAGTCAATTGCAGCCTTTTTCGTGTGCAGTAAAATCCATTCCAAGTCTAAGAATACCCCAAGCCTTATCTTCCCAAAAATGTGAATTTAATTTAACAAGCCTGGTTAGCCTAAAAAAATAAAATAAAATAAAAAAACCCCTCAAACTAATTTTTCAGTACTTGAAATTTTGCAAACCATTTCTTGCTAGACTCCATAAAACAAGTGCATGACCCAGAACTGAATATGAGCGTTTAATTGGCTATTTTTCCCCTAACATTTGCTGTTATGCACTTTCCCCCCCCTCCTTCTTTCAAAGCCCTAGGTACTGAAATGGGACTCTGTGTGGGAGAGGTTTGAGATAAGAAGTTTCCTCATGCGATTGATCGGCACAATTTCCTGAGCCTCAGGAGTGCCTGTCACAAGGCAGCAGCAGCCTAGCAACTACCCACATTCTCCAGTGCCTCACTCTGGACTGGCAATGCATTCAGTTGCTTCTCAACACTGCATAATTAGAACATTTTTTTCTTTGGATGTCTTTAATGAGCAGAATGTCACCTTATAAGCTTTACCTGAGGAACAGACATTTTAAAAGAAACACTTGATGACACACAGCTCTCATTTGTACATGCTGCTTTCTGCTTTCACTAAATACCCCACTGGGTCTTTGTGCCCTGATCTGCTATATACTGCATGAGTCAAGCATTCCTCACAGCTGTTTTGGTGGAGGGTTTATTGATCAATAAAATCAATACATTGTTTATTGTTATTTAACCATTTTACAGAGAGCATCGTAAGCAAAAATAAACTAAAAGCAAACATAGAAAATAACATACCTGTAGCAACAGCTACTGCTACAAATATCTTCTTAAGCAGCTGTCTCACTTTTCTCATTTATTCATTGAGTATGAGAAAAATTACACTGAAACACACTGTTGTAAGAGTAGTTATTCTTTTTCAATAGTGACATTTTAAACAAAATGTGATCTTATGATACAAAACAGGGAGCAAGACAGGGAACAAAATTAAAGGTGCCAAAAATATTTACAGAAAGATTGTTTGAACAGGAAAAGTGGAATTCAGAGCAAATGCCTAGAGCTGGTTCTTGTCTCAGTACTTCAGTTCCATACTCATAACTCTATCTATTTCCATGAGAAAGAAAAAAATATCCTATGTAGGAAGACCTGTTACATGGAGGCAAACTAAACTTCTATGTATTTCAACTTGTGGACAATCGTAGATGCTTATGAAGACAGAAGTATCACGTTCTGCTTAGAAAAGCACTTCAGAGATATGATGAGTGGATGGAAGCAGATATAAGAGAGCTTAATTTCTGCTCAAACCATCTCTGTGGAGACCTAATATGCACTAAACCAAGTACCGAATGTCTTCCTTAATATCAAATCTTGATTAAATTATAAGAAAAGAGACTTTGTCAGTCTATTTAACAGTGCTGCCTCCATAGTCAGTGAAAGCACTATGTGTAACTAAGTTTGGATTCCATACAATATAGAGCCAGATATTATCTTGCTTTACTGTGTTTATAGATGACTAACCTCTCAGAGAGGTGGTTTTAGGCATATGTCTTAAGCCTTTGAGTCTTTAAATGATGTTAGGAACACACTTTCAAGTACAAACATATTCATACCATATTTATGGTTGCACTGATATACTTGTGATGGATATACAGTTTCTATAGACTATGTCAACATGCTGCTATTTTGCCTGCTCTCTTTAAAGTTTCTGAAGATTATAGTTTAAGTGAGTAACAGGATGGTAAAAATATCCTGAAGTGGAAAAAGCTTCTATGCAAGTTGTAATGCTAAGCCTAGAATAATTTTTGTTTTAAACAAAATTAGAAGGAAAAATCAATCTGTTTTGTACCCACAATGAATGATAATTTTTTTCACATTTTGGTTGCAATTGAAAAACAGCTTTGTTAGTTCAATGAAATGGTAGTAAGGATTATAAACTAATCCTTTTTCATGAAAATGAGAAATATGAAATAGCATAATCATTTTAGTTAGACATAACAGCTGCCAAAGCACACTGTTGAGAAACTAAGGAGAAAGGGAAAACTCTCACCCTCTCCCCTTTATGAGCACAGGTCAGAGGGAGACAGCTACAGCCTCAGTGGAGTAATTCATTGGAATGCTTAATGAACTGAGAAATTAGTTTTCTTACTTTGGAGTACTCAACATTAAAGAACATCTGAATCTCTGATTGTTTTTACTGCATCTGTATCAATCAGTGTTGCAGTGGAACATTTATATTTGAAGCAGAATGTCTAATTTGAACTATATTTCAAATGCCACCACCTGTAAACCAGTATTGCAGACTGGGGAGCCTCCTGAAGCACAGTGTAGCTCAAGATAACACATTTAGGACAATGCCAAGAGCACAGTATCAATACCTACAATACTTACCTTAGGGCATAATTTCTAGCATATTAAAAAAAGATTGCCTCATCATGTGTTTTAATCTGAAGGCAACCAGATAGCAATCTCACTGGCAGGACTTCTCAGAGATCTACTGTCCTACCATGCCAGCTGATATGGTGCTAATACAATATCCCCTCTTCCCCAGCTCTTAGGGCTTCCCTGCATCTTGGTCTGGAGTTTTTTATGAGGGATGTCTGTGAGTTGTTTATGCTCTTCCTTTTCAATATTCTGCCTCAGATTAATTTTACTGGTTTTTGTGAGTTTGTATATATGGATAATAAAGCTATGAGTGAGCTAGTCCCCCATACACCTCTCTGAGTCAACAGGGAACAACAAGCTAGTTACAGTTTGAATATGTCTACCTGGCCCAGTTAATAGTTGATGTCTGCATTAGAATAGGACACATCATGTCTCAGAAGTATATATTTCTTTCCTTTGACTCCAAGGTGAAGATATATGACTAATTCATACATAGATGTCTACATTACAAAAAAAAATGATCAGAAGAATTGCACCTTTGAGTGCTTTGGTCAGAATGATAACAAAAAGATAAGTCATACTGCATATCTTATGTAGTATTAAAACTCCAGAGTTGGTAGGAAGCTGGGAAACATAATCACACTTCTGTGGTCAGTTTAATTTTTAGGACTTCATCTTACACAACTTAGTCAAAAGATTTTTTTTTTTTCCAGAATAAGGTCTTGCATGCACCCTGGGATTAAAATCTCCTGAGTTAATGACGTATTTGGTGAATATGAAAGAAGTTTCTTTAGAGATCTCTGGGTAAAATTATTTAAGCCACTTATATGGTCAAAGTATTTATGCCAACTTGCCAATCGAGCATTTCTACTCCTATCCAGTGAGTACAAGTTGAAGAGTTCACTTAACCCACTCAATTGTGTTACAAGAACTGGAAATATCTGATGTGAACAGCACCTCACTCTGGTATCAACTGAATAGGGCGCCATGCATCCCTTCCACTTATTCGAATGAGAAAAAGTAACACAGTGTCAAAATTATGCAACAAAATGTATGCTTGAAAGGAAAGGAAAAAAAAGCATATCTGCTACCATTTTATCTCTTTCAGTTGACTGACAAAGCAAATTTACTGCCCAAATTTCTTTGCAAGGATTTGGCCATGTCCTTTTATTGCCTAATGGTATGAACAGCATTCTGCCTTTGCTTTGTTGCATGTTTGTAGTGAAAGCGGTACTGAGACAAACCAGCCATGGTTGCAGGGGATACTGTTGTGGGCACCATCGTGGGAGAGGTATGGAGAGGGGCAGCTGTAGTTACAGGGTCCTTTTCCCTTTCCCCTACACATAGTTTGGGGAAGTATTCACCTATACTTGTTTTTTATGGTTTATTCGAAAGCTGAACTTGAACGCACAGGTCATTTAAGACTCTGGTCAGTCTACTCAAATGCATCAGTCTTGTTATATTTTCCCGTGTCTTTATTTTCACTGTAGGGGAAAGGTTTAGCAGAGCTGCAGCTACTGCCAAAATTCAGACTGTTATCCAGATCACTCAGCCGAAAAAAACTCAACAAATCTTAGCTACTTTCATTTAGAGGAAGTGGAAAACTTAGCCCAAATTCATTATTTGATGTTTCTTGCCAGAAAACTTCTTTCCCGCCCACCCCCCTTTTTTTTTTGTGAGTGCAAAAGAAAAAAAAGAGCCATCATTACCTTAAAATTATTTTTACCAAGTGAACAGTTTCTTCTGTCCCTTCACCTTTGCTTTGCAGATGTTTATCCTGCAGTACATGCCTGCACAACTAACAGAAATAAAATTTAGACTCATTATCATCTGAGCTGGAACTAAATCACTGTAGCAGCACTAATCTAAATGAACACCATGGGGCAAACAGCAGTGAATCAGCAGACCTTTTGCTGCAGCAAATTTTTCTTTGTAAGCATAATACTGTTTTCAGGATGAAAGGGTAAGATTTTGTTCAGACAGCACACTGTAAGCCACTTAAATTCTCAAATCCACATTAGGAAACTCAAAACAGATACCATATATTCACAAACCTTCCTCAAATGACTCCATGTTTTAAGCACTAGGACAGTGGAAAATATGTATAAAGTTAGTGTGTTGAATTCAATGCTTATTACTGCCACCTACATTGAATCTAAATTGCTTGAGGAATTTAAATGACATTGCTGGCACACAGAAAAGAAAATCCATTGAATACTAGGGAAAGTAGAACTACACTTCCTCTCTAGCCACATGAACTGTTTTTGTTATGACATCAAGGTGTAATCTCCAGTTTTTCACAGCTATATTGCTGACCACCATGGACAAAGTTCGAGATTATGGGGTGTTTAGCCATGACACATATAAAAAGTTAAATTAGCATAATTGTATTGAAATAATAAAGCTGTATTGGTGAACAATTCTTAAGAAGCTTGCTTAAAAGCTGAAGGAATAAAATTATTTGAAACTGCAAAAGTTTACAGAAGTTTTGTCACATGGCACATGGAATCAATTTATCAGTACTATGAAGAATTATGCTGGCTAATACCACACAAATTAAATATAAGACTTTCATCGTATCTATATATGTATATACATTTTTCATCCTTCCATTTCTTTGCACAAAAGGACTGGGTTGTTGGGGATTTATGTTACAAAAGAAGGAACATTCTCCTTTGATTCTGTAAAAGTGAAACAAGTCTATGGGCCTGCTCTTTGATGAAGATAATGCTAAACTTTAACCCTGCATTATAGACTGTAGACAAGCAATTCAAGGGATGTGTGAAACCCTTTATTGAATTCTTTACATAATGAGAAGCTCAGCTGTTTCCAGGATCAAACTCCCAAGCAAATTTTGATCCCAGAGACAGGAACAAAACATTTGTCATGACCTCCATTGATTTTTCTCTACTCTGAGCATTGTTATTTAATATTTAAAGGCAACAATGGGCATAAACGTTTACACAAAGAGATCATTCTTGAATTCAGGAACATGAAGTTTTGTTTTTGTAATGAAAACAAATTATGAAATATCAGCAAAATATTGGAGCAATGAGAAAGAAGGCATTGAATCAGATTGGGTTCTTTCAGACTATAACATGTCCTCTTTCAGTTGTATAAACAAGTGGTGTATAAAGGGTGGTTGGATAACTGTTGGATGTAGGGTACAGATGGCATTGCACTGTCTAGTGTGAGTTGATTCTTCATCACTGTTTTTAATTTTATGAAATTCAAGAAGCAGAATATATTTGCTGATTTATGACACCAGTATTAACCTCATTAAGCTCACAAAGTCTGATTAATTTAACAGAGATTTTATGAGTGCATTAAAACTGTAAATAATATATAAGAACTGAGCAAATATTTTTCTGAATGTTATCTAAAACTGAATCCTAATGCATTTTTAAACTTTTTCAGATTTTACTCCAAAAACTAGAGGTTATCTTTGTACAGCTGTTATTAAGAGATTATTTTTCTCTAAAATGAGAAATTAAGTTCCTCTCAATTTTATTTTTTTGATAGTACCTCTGTCTATTGCTTTACCTGTAACACTGTAGTGACATTCTTAGGAAGAAATTCTAATTTCGATTATGTTTTTAATTGCTTTGATTAAGCCTGTTGCATTGCTTTGTGGAAAGTGTCAGATGTCTTTCCCAAATATGCACACCAAGAGCATTGCCACTGGGTCAGTTAGGAAAGACTGGGTTCTGTTGCGTTCATAAACATTCTTTCCAAATTCAGATCAAAATCTGGCACTCCAAACCAGGCTTTGAAAGCATTAGAGAAATATGAGATGACAGTACCTTGGCCACAGCTTTGGAGACCTGAGCCTCTTGTGTCAGTAGGTTAAGAGGGATATGAGATTTCCACTATTATAACTTGTTTTAAAGTTTATTTTATGATGGTATTAACCCCTACTGGGGGAACATTCCTGTTTCTGTACTAATATGTTAAAATTTAATTGTGTTTATATTGGCACTGTAATAGCCAGCTTTAAACCACCATGTACAGTTTCAAAGGTACTATCAGTGGATTGTTATTAACCACTTATACAGTGGAGAGGTTCCTGCTTCCAGGAGCAAGGCTAGGAAAGCGGCAAGTGGAGCTCCCTAGGATCAGGCCCCTTAGAAGCTTAGGTAGGCTCTTCCCACCCCCGGCCCGGCGACCACCCTGAACGGAGTAAGTCCGCACCAGCCAGGAGTCCATGAGGAAAAGCCAGTTTTAATGGTGTGCGCTGGCTTATAAGGGGAGCACGGGAATTTCCTGGATTTGGGCGGGGAAGAGGGGCAGAGACCGGGAGGGGTAAAGCACTTCATTGGGTGCATGCAAACGAAGGGAAGGAGGGAGGGGAGGAGCAGCAAAAAGACCAATAGGAGAATGAGGTTGGCGGGGAAATTCTACCGTAGGGCTCCCTGCACTCCGGGGCCCCATGGCCGGGGCGCACCAGGAGAGGGGGCTGCGACCCAGAGGGTTTTGTGAGAAGAGGAAACTTGGATAAGGAACGACTAAGGGAAAAATAACCAGGGTAGCCATATTAAGGGTATAACATTTAAACTGGGGAAGTGTCCATCTGAAAGCCCCCATGGTCCCGATTCAGTCGCTGCATGCGCTCCCCGGGGTCTTGGATCTCCGCATCTTCGTCTACCCAGCATTTGTAACATATCTGCCACTTGGTGAATTCCTCATCAGTCTGGTCTCCTCCGACAAGGTATACAATGTTTGCAGTTGAAAATAAAGTAATTTAGATGATTTCAAACTCTCAGCACTGAGGTCATATTACGCAGTCAGTGTTTCTATAAACATGACAAAAGTTCGGCCTATGGTTCTACAAACTTACTCTTTATTTCAGTAGGAGGTGCATATATGAATCTGGAGGTGGAGCATGTTTGATGAGGGCTTGGCTGTGTTAGGAACTGAACTTCTATGATCCTTGTGAGTCTCTTCCAACTCAGGATATTCTATGATAACCGGGGCCATTGCTCCTATGGATGTTAGATTGGGGAATTCAGCATTGCTTCTATATCAGTTCTATGTGGTCAACATTTCTCATGTATCTTAGTCCAGGCCTCCATCTTTATGATTTCTGATGCACTCTGGAGGCCCTGGGCCAGCAGCTGCTCCGCTGTTAGCTCCTGAGTCTTCTCTGGGAGGAGACCAGCAGGACTGAGGCCAGTTTGGATCCTGATGGAGGAGGGTGCTAATTTAAAGCCATTGGGAACATAGTTTACTATCCAGGGAAGATTCAGAGAAGAGGCTTAGTATACAAGGAGTAGAACACAGATAGCACTGTGCTCTTGAGAATTCCTGAGACATGTCCTAGAGAGTGAGGAGGGCTGTTAAGAGTGGTCGGAACTGGGGTCTTCCCAACTTGCAGCTGGTGACAGGATCCTTCATGACTGCAGCAGCTTGGGAAAGGATGAAACACCTGCAGAGTTGCTCTGCAGCTGGAGATAACCATAAGGATATAGGCCAGTTGTGAGCAGGAGGCAGAATTTCCCTTCAGGACTTGCAGAAAGTGCAAGCTGGCTGAATTGCGGTTGCTCTGGAAACCGTCCTTTGAGTATCTTTACTCTAGTAAGTGTGATTTCTCAATCATAATATTACACTACTAATGTTCTGGGTTTTAATATCCCCTTATAGAGCCAAAAATGGAAGTATAGCTGATTGCACATCCAAATGAGTGAACATACATTTACCTGAATACGTATTATCATAATAACATTAATAAGCACTGCACTAATTTGAAGGACTCATTAAAATAATTCCAAATGCACATATTTGATGGAATGGGTGCCTAACCAGATTTTTAAAAATGTCTTCTGTTTTGCCTTGGGGTTAAGATCCGTGCAAAATCCACTCATGTGCCTTGAAAAGTACTCACAGTGGAATGGCGTAACTGTGAGATATTTTAAGGGACACTTCCAAATCCTGTTTAAGAAAAAATATATGTTTATAAAACAAACTATTTAAAAAGCCATAAATGCTTTGAAGTGTTTTTTAAATTCTCTCAAACTTCTTCTTTTTTATTTTATTCATGTATGACTAAAAAGCTATCTCCTTCTGTATGTCTTGTAGCTTTCAGTGTTTTGCTGTTTGAATCTACTCTTGTAAGCATAATGAGTCTGGTGGGTTGTCCTTTTTCCCACACAGAAGGAAACAGCAATAGCCTAACAATGACAAAGCAATTATCATCAAATCATCAAAAGCAGCATGAATTTTTTTTTTTACAGTTGTTAGAGGGGATAAAGCTTTTGTTGGAAGTGATGCCTTAAAAGTCTGTAAAAAGGCTCCAAGCCAAATTTTGGTAGGAGATAAGATAAAAGGGTAGTGACTTTAATGAACACCCAGACTCGCCCAGGAATACATCGACACACTCATGGGCAAGCTTTAATTTCCATAACTTTTATAATATGATCCATCCAATCATCACTTTACACATTTCCAGTTCCACCTCTCTCCTGCCCCAGTCCCACCCCTGTTCCACCCCCCAGGAATTGAGTCTGGGGCTGGTGAGGCCCCCTCTTCATCAATCCTCCTCTTCCTAGGGCTCCTGGAGTTCTTTCATTGTTCTAACTTCTGGGTCACTCTGCCCTGTGTTTATGTCTTCTTTTGATACCCTTCAATCTTGTACCTTGAAAAAGAGACTAAACAGCTGAGGAATTTGAGCTCCCTGTTCTGGGACAGGGGTAGCAATAGAAAGACATTAAACTCAAGCTGCTGGAAATATTAACTCACTAAATCTACTTTGCTACAGCTACTGTGTTCTTAAAATCTATAAAATGTGAAAATCAAAAAATCAAAAATCCTTCTTGCATCAGAAGCAAAAAAAGGAGATATTCAGAGGGGATAGATATCCATGGAAACATCGTCCCTGAAGTGAAGGAAGACAAACACACTGGAGATGTACAGTTGGATAAATTGGTTCATTGGTATTTAGGAAGGATGATTTCTAATTTGTAAAAAAAAAAAAAAAGAAAAAACCCCAATTTAAGACAAAAGATTTTTTTGCAGGAGCAGAAACTCAGACTTTTGATGACAGATTAGAGGGGTGATAGATTAGTTGAGAGAATCAGAAAGGCAATAAAGTATTTAGTAAAGAGGAGACAACAGTGCAATCACCAACCACAGCATCTGATCTCTCGTAAATCCAAGCCATATTGCTGTACTTGTAGCATTTTGATGCCAAGAGCATAGATAGTAATCATGGTGTTTTGGAGATGTCCATAAACTGATGAATTATGGTGGGGCTGACATTTGTGAACTACAGTGATACATTTTTTTTCTAACTAGGGTTAATGGCTACTGATTGCAGTTTCTTCTATAAGAATAAGACTGGAGGAAAAGCAGTTATTGATTCAAACTCATGGGCAATTCAGAGTTATGTGGCCCAGATTCTTGTACACTACAGATCTGATTAATGAAAATTAGAGACCAAAGAGCTATGAGTACCTGTTACAGATTACCAAATCTCAAGACAGATTCAGACACCACAAAACAGTTCTTACACGTACACACCTAGCACCTAAGATAAGAAAATGTTCTTGTGGATGGCAACTTTGGTGTACTCCTGATCATGGTGGAATTTGAGGCTGACCCAAACATCTCTGTGAATGTACAAGCCCCCCAGCCCTTATGCTTACTGATCCCCTGCTCATGTACAACTGGGGATTGTGTGTCTGATGGGGATGAGCAAAATAGGAGGAATCCCAACAGGAGACATTTGGGTTGTGCCATAAACTTGGGGAGCTGTGTGGTAGCACATTTAATAGAGAGAGATTTTAGTATATTGAAGCTTTACAATACTTTTTATGTCCAGCTGTTTTATCTCAATATATATGGATGCTGGGGAAAAAAAATGCACAAACTCTTCTTTGTACTGGCCATGCACTGCTGATGAATCACATTTCTAGAGATTTCTCTCCCTCTTTATTTTTCACTTTCATGGATGTGGTAGTGTAGAGGTGATTTGAACAAGTGGAGGTTTTTTCCATTTAGACACTTCAAACTGTGTTTAACAATAAAAGCAAGGGGGAAGGTTGCTTTGGGTTTTCATAGCACACTGCAGTGTGCTGGAAAATAGTCATTTCAAGGACAGGTAAATATAAAGAGTTAAAGCAATTTTGCTGATGCTTTGCTTCTGATGACAGAATTTTGGCTTTTCTGGTGTGCAGAGACCAAATATTTGGATTTCTTTTTTTTTTTAAGGCTTGAAATCTTGAAATTTCAGGTAATTTAAAAAACAGATTTGACTCTGACACATTTATTTGTTTAGCAAAGCAAATCTTGTCATATAATCTCTAGATTGCAGAAGACTATGCAGTACTACAGCTCCACTTACACTTTAAGTGATTCAGTTAAGACAAGTTTTCATATCTAGAGACTATTTAGAAGGATATTAATTATTTTCATTTTTTAGGAAACAATTTTTTGGGTTTTTTGGCTTGTTTGTGTGGGGTTTTTTATAGGGATATAATAAACATCTATATGATCTTATCAGATCTTTGTATTACTGGATATATGTCACTAACCTTTTGTACTTGGACATTTGTATCCAATATATGACCATGTCAGCATCTTTCCCTGTCATAGTCCCAGCACCGTGTCCCATCCTGGAACTTTCAACAAGTTCAAGAGAACCTGAATGCTAATTAAAACTTTATGTCTTTGCAGCTATGAACATACAGTAAAGTTTGCAGTGGCATGTGGCCATGTTTCAAAGCATTAAGTGTTTGAGAGCCAGGAAGTATATAGTACCTTCATCTTTGTATCAGGACATAAAAATCGAACAGGTATTTCTAGATATATGGGAAATACCATTCTTTAACATTGGTATTTAAGTCTCTTTTCCCCCACTACAGTTGTTAAAGTTCTTATGTCAAGACCCCACGGCTCCAGTTTAGACTTGCTTGATGGTATTCATTTAATCTAACTGTAATATCTTAAAATCTATACATTTGTGCCCTGCTTGCAGCTGCGAAAGCCCTAATTCTCTTCCTAGTAGCTGGAACAGTACTGTGTTTGGGATTTAGGATGAGAATAATATTGATAACACACTGAGGTCTTAGTTGTGGCCGAGCAGTGTTTACCCTAAATCACGGGCTTTTCAGCTTGTGTCCTGTCAGTGAGAAGGCTGGAGAGGCACAAGAGATTAGGAGGGGACACAGCCTGGACAGCTGACCCCACAGACCAAAGTGATATACCATACTGCATGGCATCACAGTCAGTGTATAAACTAGTGGAGAAACTGGCAGGGCCCACTGCTCAGGAACTGACTGGGCATTAGTTGGCAAGTGGCGAGCAATTGTTTTACTTTGGTTTTATTTCTTTCTCTTTTTGTTATTTTCCTTTTCATTACATTTCTTCCTTCTTCTTCTTCTTCTTCTTCTTCTTCTTCTTCTTCTTCTTCTTCTTCTTCTTCTTCTTCTTCTTCTTCTTCTTCTTCTTCTTCTTCTTCTTCTTCTTCTTCTTCTTGTTATTTTTATTAAAAATAGTAATGACATTATAATATTTTGATTTTTAAACTGTCTTTTTCTCAACCCACTAGTTCCAGTTCACTCCCCCATTTCTCAAGGTGGAATGAATGAGTGTCTGAGTGGTGCTTAGTTGCCAGCGGGGTTAAGCCCTGACAATTTAGACCCTTTCTAAATGTGTTTCTAAGCTAAGTAGCATTGAAAGTGCACATTTCTTTCCATTCTCTGTCACAAGACATGAGACAATTAGTTGAAATGTGTAACCTTTGATTCCTTACTTGTCACTAAACAGAAATGAATTTCAGCCTCTATTTTCACATGCTCCATTTCCTGAGTGGGTGTTTGTTTCCAGTCACTCGTTTTAGGCCACTGTACTGTCTTAGGTCACTTGTTAGTCTGTCTGTGCACTGTATGTAATTTTCTGGCTCTTAATTATAGTTGCATCAACCTGAGGAACCTAAAAGCATCTTTATGAAGTAGTCTTGGGAGAACTCAGAGCGTTACATACCACAGAGCTTCAAGCTGCTCTGTGTAGCGACATCTCAGGTGTCAGAAGCAGTACTGCTACCTTAGCACAGTGTTGCATCCAAGCAGGTAGAAAGAAAGCTGTGTCCTGCTTCAGATTTGGAAGCAGACTCTGTTGCCAGCATCTCTGAGCTCTATGCACTGGTCTACATGGTGTAGATTGTGTCTGTATGTCCAGCAGCTATGCTTTAGTCTCCTCTTGTCTCAGTCTTAATAAATCACAACACAAAAGTCAATGGATACATTGAATCACATACCATCTCCAAAAAGTAACTTTATAGTTCCTCATGTGGGATGTTGCCACTGAGTTCTCTCAAGTTATTCCTGACTTATATTGTTAAAATGGAATCTGCCCACAGGATGAGTGGGGCTGTAATGAAGCTGCTGTAGTTAATGATATTCTTACCTCTCTTGCATGCACTGATTTTTTTCTGACAGTTTTTTTACCAAAACAAAGCATATTAATGCCTTATTAAGCAACTATAGAAGAGTCTGTTTAACCTGTCATTGCTTCCTTATATTGGTCACATATTTGGCAGCAACATGTCTTCCTCTGCAATACAAGAACCTGCTGGATTCCCAAATATATCAGTTGTATTGTGGCTACGTTTCAAAATAAAGCTTTCTGTTGTGGGGTGGGTTTATTTAATGAGGTGGGAGGTAAGCCTTGTTTACTATGCTTTGTAAAACTTTATGAAAGGTATATTTATGTTTCCAGAAAATACTTTGACTTTAGTCTAGGCACCAAAGGAAATCTTGGTGCAAACTGAGAACCAAGTACTTTTCAGGAAAATGTTTTTCACCCAGAGTGTGTTTGGGCACTTGAATAGGCTCCCCAGGGAAGTTGTCACACTACCAAGTCTGACAGAGTTCAAGAAGCATTTGGACAATGCTCTCAGGCACAGGGTGTGACTCTTGGGGTGTCCTGCACAGGGCCAGGAATTGGACTGGATGAGCTGATGTGTGCCTTCTGTGATTCTATGTTTCTTTATGAAAGTGGATGTCTGCATTTATTTTTTATCCCCGAAACTGCTATTTCTAAAATAAGGAAAACTTAAAAAATTTTGAATTCATAACTATCAAAATGTTAATTTCAATTCTTTCTGCTCCCTCAGCATCCTGAACAGAATGTTTACATTAGATATCAATGTAATAAAACCAAATTTGAAACATTTAAAAAATTAACATAAACCCAAACATGTTTGATATTATCATAACAAACGAAGAAAATAGCTTTAACTTATTTTGTTTACAGTTTAGGGGAAAATTACCTAAACTCAGGAAATTGTTTTAATAAAACTGACCTTTCTGATGGAAGACTAAGTTTATTGCCCCCTCCCCTCCCTCCACCCCCCCGTTCATTCTTATAATTTTCCACAAAATTTTTAATATTGTGCTTTATATTTTTTGTCAGACAGCATGAGACATTTTACTATAGCTGGTCTTTGTTTCTAGTGAGATATGGATGGTTCAGTCTAGAAGTTTAACTGTCATGATTTTGCTCCTCCTTTTTGTAATTTTTAATGAACAGCATTGTTTTAACTTCTGAAAAACATACTTCATTGCAAGATACATGGCAAAGGTAAAGGAAATGGAAATGGGAATGGAAATGGAAATGGAAAGCATGTGTGCCTCTGTGGAATGACTCTTTTACTCAACACAGTACTAGATCCTATCTCAGTAGAATATGTAATACCAACTGGTTGATGATTCTCACTGGAATGTAGAGGGCAAAAAGCAGGTGACAGCTTCCTATTTATCCACAGTGACAGAAATTTTATGGCAAAACAAACATTTGAAGCACCACTGAAAGAGCAATCTCTCTTGAGGGATTAAAATCACCTCTCCCTCTCCATGATGATTGAAGAGCCCCAAGAGGGATCTCTGAAATACAATATCATGAAGGTGATTTACGTGGCTTGTTTCTAGCTTTTACATTATCTGTTATGAAAAATCCTTATTAATTACAAAGTTGTATGGAAGTAAAATTAGTAACAATTCTTTCTTATTTATTTACAAGGTTTAATATTAATTCTCAGGGCTACATAGTTGTGATGTGAAACAAATGTGGAAATTCAACCATATGTTGAACAGTTGGACATGGGTAGCAGAAAGCAAAATGTGTCTTGACTCGAAATGAGTTATATCAATGAGAACTAACCTGTGACTGAATGTCAGAGATCTCTATTTTCCTTTAGTTTTGCAAGCATATGGTGAACTATTTAGTCTGGAAAGAAGGGAGACTGGTTTTAGAATTCTTAGAGAATTAATTGCAGCACAATGAGCAACAGACTTCTCTGTCTTTTGCTGGAAGGCTGTTTTTGGAATAGGTAGGTCAGACACTATGCAGTTAAGTATATGAAAAAACCCAAAACAGGTTCTTGTTTTCCCCCCCTCTTTTGTTAGAGATTAGACACCTTTGAATGAAGGTTGACATGTTGGTTATAAAGCAAACTGCATACTCATATAAAATATGGTTCTACAGTACTCTGAAAATGAAACCATAAAAAAGTGATTCTTTGTTCTTTCCTGTAGAGATTTACAGTTGCTTTGCCTCCCTGCCAGACTGCAGGGACAGTGGAAGCAACACATTCCAGAGTGGAGCAGGGTAAGTCATCTATGCAAGGAGATTTAGAGAGCATCAGTTTCTACAGTGAAGTTTAGCATGTTCCCAGCAAGAAAAGCAGAGAGGAAGGTGTACAGCATGGTGGCATCCATTCACCTTTGCAGTGCATAGGAGGTGTGGGAGTCCACCCAGTTTCGGCTGAATTGTATCTCCTACACAGTGTCAACAGACATTGCTGGAAGGGAATCAGTCAGCTCCAGAACTCCACTCTGTGCCAAAACTGGTTTAGTGGTCGGCAAATTTTTCCATGTGGATATGACAGGGTCTGGTACAAAAATATCAGAAGAACAGTTTCAGTACTGTTATAGAATAAGAAGGCATTTTAACTCTGCAATGGTGTTTTGGAGTAGATGTTAGAATCACAGAATGACAGAACGGTTAGGGTTGGAAGAGACCTTTAAAGGTCGTCTGTTTCAACCTCCCTGTAATGAACAGAGACATCTTCAACTAGGTCAGGTTGCCCAGAGTCGCGTCCGAACTGACCTTGAACATTTTCATGGATGAGGCTTCTCTTTTTATTTTTCTCAGTTTTGTGAAATTATGATTCAAAATGGCACCTCTTTCAATGAGAGAATAAATACAAATAATCATAATATTTTAGTAGTCAAAAATTGAATTTAGTTTCAATAAAAACTTAGATTATTGAGCCAGCTTTTCCTTCTAATGAAAAGGTTCTAAATATATGTAGTTTAAAAGTGAAAAGGTAGGAAAGCAACATACCTAGATTATAAATTTCAGTGTAAGTTTTCTTTACGTTTCTCTTGGTCCACACTAGAATTTTTTTTTGGCTTCTGGACTGTGTGGCATTTTAATTTGATTTAGTTATACTAACAAAAAATTCAATTCCTGATTTATAGCTGTTGCTTTTGTTGGTAATGTATAAAAAGCAGAGTTCTCTCTTCCATAGCTTTGCTGATTCTGAAGTGCTGACAATATTTACAGGGTTTCTGTCTGGCAGTAAAGGCAGGAAAAGTGACAATGAGTCTGAGGAAGAAGAAAGGCTGAGTGTGAAGTTTAATTTTTTTGAGATTGTTTCTAGTGTTGTACCCTAAGGAACACTGGGTTTATTTTTCACACTTCCTTTCAGTTTGGAAGATAAATCTTAAATTTTTATATTTAAACCAGAAAATACAGAAATTATACATATCTATATTGTCATATATAGAAAGCAGAAAATATAGAAAGTATAGAAATCTGGGCATAGTGTGAAAATAAGAAGACCCTCCATTCCTTCATGTGACTGCCAAGCTCTGAAGAGAATCAAAGTTAATCAGTGTAGCTGAGAAGCATTTGGTGAACCCCTATAATAGCACAACATAGTACATCCATATCTAAGATTAACTGCCAGTAAAGATTACATCTACTATAGAAAATATGTGTTCCACACAATTATGTATTTTATGCCAAAAGGTTCTTGCACTGATATAGTGGAGCTGCTGTGGAATATTACAAATATTTCATCTAGCTTTTGTGCTGAAATTCATACATTAGTATTCCTAGTTTTCATTATTTCTGTTATTTTTTTCTTTCACTTTTTTAGGTTATATCAGTGAACTACTAAAGCTGAGTGAAATGAGATGTAGAAGTAACACAGGATGGACAACTTTGTGAAACCGGGAGGAGAGTCAGTGAAAGTGTGGAAGCGACGTGAGGCAGTAGGGGCTGAGAGTGTGGTTGGGTTGCAGAGCAAGGTGGGAGCCTTCCTGAGTGGTAAGCCTGAAGAGCCAAGATTATAATCAACAACGTTTATAGATAAAATACTACTTTCCAAAAGTTATTAGAAGAACATTGTCTTGGTTTGAGCTAGTAAACTGCCAACTCCCCCCCCCCCCCCAAGTACAGAGAGAAAAACCTCTTTCTGCCCACCAGAGAAAGGAAGAAGAAGGAGAGGGAAAAAAACCCCCTTCAAACTACGTTTATGCTAACACCACATGTATTTTACAGAAAAGTATAAGAATTAGAAGAAATTACACACTTACACAACCTAGAATACAGCACGACACAATTTCCCCAACCCTCAGCAAACACACTAATTCACAACTGGACCCCAAATCACTTCAGAAGACTCAGTCCCCAGAGAAACAAAACCCGAACAGAGGAGAGGGCTAGAGCAACACATTTTACTTCCCTGAGAGCCAGTGGTGGGCCAGGCCCTTTCCATCTTTTCTGGGACAGCATCATGCATCCTCCCTCGAGGCAGGCTAAGAAGTGACTGCCTTAGCCACTCCCACACTGGTTCCTACTTCCCTGGAGATGATGTTGTAATATGGTATGGAATATAAAATTACTGGCTAGAAGAAGTCAGCTGTTAGCTTAGCCCAGCTCAAGTCAGCTGACAGCTTCAGGCCTAGTCTAAACTTTAAAACTCAAATTTAGGCCCACCTAGGTGAACCCATAACAAACATAAAAAAGTGTAAATTAGTGTAGCTGACTACAGGCAAGCTTACAGGAAAGGAAATCAAGACAGGACTGATCAGTGTGATAGACTTTGAACAGGCACTTTGGTTTGTGGGCAGTTCATCAAAAGGAAGCTGTAAAATAGATCTGGAAGGAAATAAACACCCCCTCACAAGTTTTGGTTTTGAAAAGCAGCCTCAAAACCAGACTGAGAGGAGGAGGATGTGCCCATGGGCACTGTACGGATTTGGCCATGCAGACTAGTAGTGATGCCGTTACATCTCCTGCACAAAAGGTAGTGATGGGTGGATGTTGGAGGACAACAGATAGATGAGGACTTTATTAAATGGCAGAGATACTATAAAAGATGGGTTGATGAAGACGCCGAGGTGCAGGAACCGGGAAGAAACTATTTGGACACTTCCCCAGTTTAATTGTTATACCCTAAGATGGCTACCCTTGTCTTTTTCCCTTAGCTATCCCTGTCCAAGTTTCTTCTCCCCACAAACCCTTAGGACATTTTCCCGCCAAGCCTTCCCTGATTGGTCCCCAGTTGGTGCAGTGCACCATTTTCCATATATGGTTGTGTTCCCTGATAGGTTCTTTCCATGTTCCTCCCCTTCATTTGCATACCCACCAATCCTGTGCATTGCTCCTCCCTATCTCCGCCCCTAACTCCACCCATATTCCCGAAAGTTCCATGCTCTGCTATATAAGCCGGTGCGCCCCAATAAAGCTTGCTTCTCTGCGTTGACTCCTGACTTGTGTAGACTTCTTCCTTGGGGGATCGTCGCCGGGTCGGGAGCGGGAGGAGCCTTCCCCTGCTTCCAAGGAGGTGGTCTCTCGGGAGCGCCTTTCTTTGCTCTTCGAGCCCTCCTCCTGGGAGCTCTCCTCTCTCCACCGCATCGGTGACAGACAACCATCCATCGATAGGTGGAAGTGGAGAGAGGTGACAGGCTCATGTGGGGCAGAGCAGAAAATTTGCATTAGCAGCATTGCAGAGGGATACCAGGAGGCTGAGACTAGCCCTTGGCTTGCCAGAGAATGTTCACTGCCAATTTGCAGGGTCTGGGAACATACTCAGAGCAGTGAGTTCAGCTATTCTTCAGAGGACACAGTCTTGTGGTGTACTGGAAATGATGCATCCATTCAGTAAATGACACTGATGAGACCTGAGGGGAGGCCACCCAGTACCTCCAGTACTTCTCAGTTGGCCAGATTTGGTTAGGGAGCTGTAAGGAGGCTCAGGCTGAGAAGTTTATAGCAAAGAATGCTTGATTCAAAAATAAAAAAAATAGGAACAAATAGGTTAAATAGTATAAAGTTGAGCTCAGCAATTATAATATTAAGGAGTCTGATTCATTTTTACTGTGATCGGTCTTTTATTTGCTGGCAAAACTCTGTACTGCCTATGATGCTAGTTCATACCAAGTTTGTTGTTAAAGTATCAGATGGTAATGTTCTTCATGTGATGATTTGAAAACCCCTACTCTCAGAGGCAATCTACCTTTCAAGCTTTATGAAAATTAAAGTAGATTGATTTCTGTAGATTCAAGATTTTGTGTATTCCTTAGCAAGGGTGATGTCTGCCATCTGTTCTAGGACAGAGTCGGAGCCTCGGGCTGACTGAACTAGCCTGGGCTAAATACTCTGTAATGGATGGTCGAAAGGGCCCAGATTATTTTTGATCAAGCACAGGAAGGAACCTATGGCTCCCACCAGCTGGAGCCACAGAATGCTGCTTCCTTCTAGAAATTTTGGAAATAAAGCCATTTGAGAAATTGAGTAGTGAATTTAACTGAGAGTAGCATAGTTGTGACTATTCAATGGGAATCGGATGGAAGAGGCCAAAAGCAGTAAGAAGCTGTTTAATTAGCAGCATCTTTAGAACAGCAAGTCAGTGACATGCTAAAGCATTTCTCCTGGTCTCAGAAAGAGTTATCTTTCACATTCCAAGTTATTTTCACAAGATAAGCAGCAAAGCCATTGCATATATACTGAAGCATATCTGAAATTTGTCAGGTGGGAAAGAAGAAAGGAGGGAAGGATTTTAAAGGAGAAGAATGCACACTTTTCTTAACAATGTATGACTACTGGAAAAGGATATTAAGTCATACTGGGGCAATTTTTCACTAAAGACAAAGTGCATCTCTTTTTCTCATCAGGATTTCATCCATCAGTGGAAACGAGAAAATAAAGATGACATCCTGAGCCTACTGAAGTCAATTAAAACACTTCCGGTTATTTAATGGGGACCATTTTTTTCTCATTCTGGTTTTATTGCCAGGTAGGTATACTGAGAGAGGGGACAAGATTATGATGAAATTAGTCTGATCTGACCTGAGGCATGAAGTAAGAAGAAATTATGCAAGTTAGTGAGTACATGAAGACATGAGAAAACTAAACATGTGGTTCATATACTATTGCTTATTAAGGTACATAGATAGGAAATAGTAGTGCTGCAAGCAATTTCAACCAAAAGGTAAAAATTAAGTTTTGGAGGTTTTTTCTATTATTTTGGTGAGATAAACAGATAAACACAAATAAAACTAAAATGTCTCATTCTAGCTGTTGTATAAGCTCTAGGAAGGCTGTTTCTTATGATTCTCAGTGTTGAAAACTGATCACATTATTTGGGAAGTGGTAAGGTTTGTTAAAACTTTACTTTCCACGCACTGAATTCCTCAGTGTAGGCAATGAGAAAGTCCTGACTTCTGTCCTAACAACCAACAAAGACGTTCTCATATTACTAAATTCTAGAGTAAGAACAGCAGAAATCCTTGCCTGAATGAAATCACTTATTTGTTTTTATAAGCCCAGACCACAGTGACTTTGGATAATAATGACTGTGTCTAATTTTTAAGTGGTTCTGTATGTTAAACTAGTGAATTAACATAGCAGAAAACTGGTTGGACTCCATACTCTAAGCTGTTCTTGCCTCCTATGCAACTTGGAGCTTTCTGGAGATGATGTTTTCAAATTCTAAGAAAAATTGCTACAACTGGGTGTAGCCTTAATAGTTAGGACAGTCAGGCCCTCCTTGTACATTTTATATAATTCTACTTACTTTAACAATATTTAGCATAGAAGGAAGAAAGTTTAAATCCAACAGAAAGTCCAGACAGGACTGCACTGCATGGATGTCATTATTACTCAACAGCCACCATGAGGCAGCCTTTAACCTTTTTGTGTCCATCTCAGTAGCAGGAAAAATTGTAACCACATAACACTGTTTCAAAAGAAGATTTTGAAAGGGAGGTTCTGCCAGGAATAGCCCCCACTTGTTCTATTTGACCCTTACAGGAAATTTATTTCTTTCACAGATCCTGGGGAAAAATTCCACAGCTGTTTCGCTCCCCAGAGGCTGGTCCATAACAATTCTGCTGGAATGTAACCTTCTGCTTTGGCTTCAGTTTGCTGTGCTAGTGAACCATGATAATTTTACCAGGTATTTATGTCCTGTCAATGAGATAAAAGACTTAATTTTTTCCCAGCCATTTTTTTTCCTAATTTGCTGAGGAAAAACTGGTTCTCACAGGTTCCGCAATATTCAAGCTAAACTCTGTTTATAGAAAGTAATGTAAAGGTAAGGTATAGGTAGTGGATTTTAGCAGACAAATAAAGGCCACTGAAAAACATAACTTAGAGAAATCACGTCCTTTTAAGTCTGCTGTAAACAACAGAGGCTGCAAAGATACTTTGCCAGGTCAGCTTGCTCATTTCTCTCTCTCACTTGCTGTTTATTTTCTTGTTTCTTTTCTCAACAAGATTTTAAAAATGCAGATTATACTTTGCATCTGACATAAGTAGTGTATTTGTATCATTGCCTGCATTCCTGATAATGCATATTGCTATGTGTGCTGAAGTTATATAATAAAGCTCCCTATATTCAGTTCAATAGCTGAACTCTTGCCATGATGCAGAACTTTTCCTCCTCTTGTCAGAGTATTGTTGAGGGTCCTCTTGGATAAAGAAAAATGCTTCATTCTTTCTTTTAAAAATCTGCAGATCAAATTTGACATTTGTAGGACACCAAAGCTTGCTTCTGATGTGTATCTCTGTCTCTCAGTCACAGAAACATTTATCCTTGCTTGTTGTGGAGTTCATGTTTTCTCACTTACAAGGATGTCCTATATTTCTACCTTTACAGGCTAGTTCAGCTGCCTCATTCTTCAGGTTCATTTGAAATATCATTAGATTTCAGTGTAGTTTCTATCACTTGGAGAGTCTCCTTGGCAGCTCCCTTAGACAATTAATCATAAAGTTTGTTAACGTCTCTCTGTCATCTCATAAGGGGAACCTGGATAAACAGGATATTAAAATGACAGCCCTTTTCTTTCTAGTTGCCTCTTCCTAGTTCCAAGTCTAGTCAAACCCAACTGCTATTTAAAAACCCACTGAAAGCACACAATAAATTTCAAGATGCATTGATTCTGAGCATTTAATTTTTAAATAAATAGATTGGTTCATTTTTTTATCTCTACTTATAATGAAATGTTCCAAGTGATGTTTATTCCGATTCCTTGTTTATTACTTACTGACTACTGTTCAAACAAGATCTGGTCTTCAATACATGACCCATACATGTATTGTTAGCTTTTAGAATTCATATATTTTCTCCCTAGAGAGTGCAAGTAGCCTTGCTTTTCATCTGTTTTTGAAATCAGATTTATTCTGAAAATTATTTCAATATAACTATCTGGGCAGAAGAATCAAAATAAGAATAAAAAACAAGAGCTGGCAGATTATTAAGATGTATGTAGATGTTTCTAGCAAATAAGTAAATAAGAAATATAACACCTATTTTGCAGCATGATCATATCGCACAGGGCAAACTCAAATATGGCTGCTATGGGTCTCAGTCATTGTAGTGTAGTGTAGATTCAGTGTAACATACTTTTACATAATTTGAAAATCAGCTCACTGCCTGATAATTTGTGGCTTATCCACAAATGAGTCAGTATGTATATGAATCACAGTGAACCTAAAAAAAAAAAGCTTTCATAAATAGAAATATTGGACATTAACTTAATTTTTATTACTAACTCTGTTTCAGTTTATTTCTTAGCTTTAGAAATTTCTAACATTAGACTAAACCTTATATGACCTTTTTCTGGTTATTATTTACTGGGCTACCAGTTTGGCAAATGGTTGTTGTTTTCAAATGAATTACTTCCCTCATTGAGTCACCAGTATATTTAAGTAATAAAATTTTGGAAGGAGCCTGCGGATTGTGCTAAAATTCTAGTAACTGTAATCACAGGGTAATCAAGGGAAGTTCCTGTATATATGTAAACACAGGTGTTGTGTTTGTATTTGTACCAATAACTTTTAAATATTTGATCACAATGAAAGTATCAACCACTATTCCAAATTCTCTTGAAAGGCAAAGAACTTTTATTCCAATCACTGTAGAAATGAGAAGCTGAGCCAGAGATAATGAATGATTCCCCAACAGGGACACATGGGGAATGGTCTTACAACTCTTCCTGAGTGCTGGCCCAGGGTCTTCACCATGAATTAGCAATTCCATTTCCTTCTATTCTCATCATTTGCATCAGACCCACCTTATTAATGTTTTGTAATAGAAAAGAACTTAGCAGTAAAAAAGTGGAATATCTTGTTTACTCTATTCAACAGATTCATGAGCCACAAGCCTTGCTCTTAGGGAAAGTATAATAAGTGTTCTTTCAGGAAAAATGAATCACTGGTGCCATGTTACTTTAGTGCTTTAAGCTATACTAGACTCAAAGGTCTGTAATATTAAATATATACATATATATTTAGGGCGGTCTGGTGGTGTAATGGAGAGCACTCTGTACTCTGAATCCCAAGGCCCTGAGTTCAAGTCTCAGTGGGACCATCCCCTGGCAGTTCAATGACTCCCTGCCATCTGATCCCATCAGATCTCGGATGCTCAGCAGGGTCAGCCCCGGTTAGTACCGGGTGCTGTGACAGTTCCGAGGACTTCACTGTCACTGTCTAGGCTCGCTCGGCCATGGCAGATGGACCTTAGAACTTAAATGGTGGGGCCAGTTCTGTGCACGCTGTGCCTCACCTAAAAAACCACTGCGTAGGCTTGAAGGGCACACCCAAGTGGGGAGAGCCCTTCCGAAATCTGCGTTCGTGAAGTCTGGTCATGCATATATATATATATATATATATATATATATATAAGAAATTGAAAGTATCAGTACAAAATTAAAGAAGGAAAAAAGTGCACAGATCTCAGGAACTTTATAAGAAATTTAGTTTTTAATCAAATTAGTATAAATATTATGACAGAGCGCGATGAAATACTTCAAGATCAGTGCTAGAGTTTGGCTTATGGTTAAGTTAAAGATGCATAAAGATGGAGAATTATTTTGCTGAAATATACTTTTGAGATGTCTGAACATTGAGTTATTTATTTATAAGCGAATGTATGATAGCCCAGAAATATTATTAGGAGAGCTAGTTGGAAGTTGTCTAACTTTGCACATCAAAGTTACCTGGGTTGATTAAAGCCTAGATGCTTCTTACCACCAACTGAGAACAACAGTCACATCCAAGGAATAATACACCATATGGTTTCGTCACCTGTTTCAGGACAGGATGAATTCCTGTGTGGAAGTGTCTTTCTCTCTTTGTTGATTATAAAGGGATTCTTGTTGTAAAGTACTTGCTGAACTAGAAACCTATAAAGGGATTCTTGTTGGACAGTACTTGCTGAACTAGAATACCACAAATGATTTTGCTGGGTTTTTTTAGAACATCCCTGTTTGAGGATTGCTGTTTGCTCTGGTTTTCTACCTTTTTGAATGAGACATACAACATCTTCTAAACACAGCAGTTGTTATTATAAAGAAAAATCTAAGGAACATGGTCTCCAACATCACAGGCAGCACAGGTTACATGAGGAAAATTACTGTAACTCTTCCTTCTGGGTTAATAAGTGAAGGGCTTAGACATGAAACTTCACATCAGATATCAGTACTGACATTTCACTAAATGGAGAATTTTAAAATCACTGCAAGAAAGTCCACTGAAAGTGGAATCATTCAATATCTACCTTTGTATAAGCTCCACTGATTTAATAATCAAAGTATGAAGGAAATTTTTCACAAAAACAGTAACTTTTTGAGATAAATTACTGCTCCAATCTGTAGCTTGGCAAACTATGCAATATCATAGAATTATAAAATCATACAATGGTTTACATTGGAAGGGACATTAAAGACCATATAGTTCCAAATCCCCGGCCATGGGCAGAGACATCTTCCACTGGAAAAGGTTACTCAAAGCTACGTACAGCCTCGCCTTGAACATTTCCAGGGATGGGACATCCACAACTTCTCTGGGCAAACTATTCAGGTACCTCACCACCCTCATTGTGAAGACGTTCTTCCTAATAGCTAATCTAGACTTACCCTCCTTCAATTTAAAGCCATTCTCCATCACCCTCTTACTATGTGCCCCTGTAAAAAGTCTTTCTCCAGCTCTCTAGTAGTCCTCCTTTAGCTACCGAAGGCTGCTCTAAGGGCTCCTTAGAACCTTCTCTGTTTTTTCTTTTTTTTTTTTTTTGTCAAACACTAAAAAACATTTTATGTTGCTTTTCTCATCTTGTAGGGAACTGCAAAATCTCCACTGTTGAGCGTCATTTGAATTAAAAGCAGAAAAAAAATCAGACTGTATCCTAAGAAAGACTTGATGTTCACATTGACTATGGATATTTGATTTGTAACAGTCAGTCAGGAAAATAATAAAAAAATAAGACTTTTTGCATCTTTTCTTGCTAGTACCAAATGTCATCTATCTATTTGAAATATGTGAATTCATTTAAGCTATTGTATCACTCTGTGCACTCTGTGACAATGAACATCTACAATGTGGTTGAAAATCATGGTAATATCCCTGAAGAAAGGAACAAACAATTAATGGAATGATTTTACTGCACTTGCTATTGATTTTTATTATTATTTCCTTCAGTAAACCACATAGAGCATCAGCACCCAGTCTGGTAGCTGTGAAAACTATGTATTAAGACATAAATACTGCAGAGATTTCCCTGCAGCCCGTGGTGCAGACCGTGGTGAGGCAGCTGTGCCCCTGCAGCCCGTGGAGGACCCCATGCTGGAGCAGATGGATGCTTGAGGGCAGCTGTGACTCAGTGGGAAGCAGGCTTCTGGCAGGACCTGTGGACCCATCAAGAGAGGAGCCTAGCCTGGAGTGGGGTTGCTGGCAGGACTTGTGGCCCCACAGGGGACCCACGATGGAGCAGCCTGTTCCTGAAGGACTGCATCCCATGAAAGGGGACCTACCCTTGAACAGTTAATGAAAAACTGCAGCCCGTGGAAAAATTCACACTGGTGAAGTTCATGGAGGCCTCTCTGCTGTGGGAGGGATCCCACACTGGCACAGGTGAAAAGTGTGAGGAGTTGTCTCCCTGTCGGGGAAGGAGCAGCAGACATAACTGACCACAGCCCCCATTCCCCTGAGCTGCTAGAGAGGAGGAGGGAGAGAAAAATGGGAGTGAAGTTGAGCCCAGGAACAAGGAGATGGAAAGGTGTTCTAATATGTATTTTTATTTATTATTATCCTAGTCCAAAATGATTGGAAATAAATTAAACTAGCTTCCCCAAGCCAAATCTGTTTTGTCCATGGCAGTAGTTAGTGAGTGATCTTCTTCTCATGAGCCTTTTGATATATTTTCTCTCCCCTGGACAGCTGAAGAATCAGTGAAAGAATCGCTTTGATGTTTAACCCACTACAAACATGTTTGAGCTAATCAGAATATTTCAGACTCCATTAATTCCACCAATATTTTACACAAGCTCAGGCATTTTCATGGTTGAAGGCAATCCAGAATGCTTACGGTCTTTAAATATTAAATCTGGTCCAAAAATTGTCTTCACAGCCTTGCATGTGGAAATACAATATAAGCAAAAAAAGTAAAAGCTTCTCAAAAAAGAGGGTTAAAATTAAAAAATGAAATTTTAACCTTCCCAAAGATATTCTTTAAAAATATACTTATTTTGCTCCAGTAAAATGATATTTTTCACACTTTAGGGAAGTAGTAGATGGTACTTTTTATTAAAATAGATTTTACAATTTTTACAATCAGGTTTGGGCAAAAGTCAACAAAATTAAAAAACTATCAGGAAATATATACATGTCTACCAACAGGAAGTCACAAGCAAATGCAACTTTTTAGTAGACCATACACAAATACAGTTTAACAGGTAAGCCATTTGCATTTTAATCAGCCAGTATTTACACATTTACTTGACTCAGTGGTTTTGGGAAAAGTTAAAAGCTCCTTAAATAGGTATTTTTTCCTTATGATGAATTATTCTCTATCAAGTAAGCATGTGGTTAGGGAATTGTAACACAAATGAATGCCAGCCTCCATTTTCAGCCTAAATCCCTGTCCTGGATAACTGCCAGATTCTTAATAGTGTTCTGTCCTCTTTCTCGGCTCATCACAGTTCACTCAGGGAAACCGCTGTTCCTCAGCTCCCATCTCAGATACTGTGAGGTGGTATCTTCTGTAAGCAGAGATTATTTCTCTAGTCTTCACAAAACCACATACTTCTAAAATGAAGTTGATAGTCCATTCACTTTGGAAGAAGACTGGAACTAGACAGACCTCACTGATATTCATAATGTTATTTATTTCAGGGGGCTTAGGGTTGTTTTTCCATTCAAAGTCTTCTCATGTTAGAAAAACTTCTTTAATTATGTAAACATTAATCTTAGCATTTACAGAAAAACCCAAAACAAAACAAGGACAACCACAAGAAAACACCACAAACAAAAAAAAAAAAAAAACAACAAACAAACAATCTGCAAAGACACTGAAATATAGCATACTTCTTGTACTTAGGACTAACTCAGTGGACAACATGCAAAGAAACTAAATAAGTAATAATACTTGCACACAGTTTTTCTAGAAAACCATATAAGAAGACTCGAAGAAAAGATAGGTCTTGTACGATTTATCCATATTATCCTACCTCAGATATTCTACTTCAAGACGTTAACAGCAATTTTTGCAGGATGTTTTGGCTTGTGCTACTGACCACGTTTTTAATATGCCTTGCATTCACCTCCAGCCAATTATGCTAGCTTTTCTTCAATGATTGTTTTTCTGAATTTGGACCTCTATGCTCTAGTCCGGGAGTTATAGTAGTTATTCTTTCTTTTTTTTTTCCAGTTACTCCATGTAACATCTTCCTTTCAATTAAGTACATTTTAAGGTCTCTTATCTGAAATTTTAAAGAGGATTTCACTCGAAACTGATGAGGAAAAGTCTTATTCTAACCAATATTACTGGGCCTTTCTTGTATTCCTATCCAGAATCAATTGAGGTAAAAATGACAGAGAATGCTCTTAAGTTTCATGGAGTCATGGGAAGAGACCTGTGGAGGTTCACACTCTGGCTCAGAGCACAGCTAATTGTTCAAGCTGACATTATGCATCAAAAGTTATTATATAGAAAATACTGCTAATAAGTAATAACATAAAACAAGAAAAATATTTCTTTTACACGTAAAATTTCTTTTAAGAGCAAAATCTTCATTTAAGTTTTCTGAAAACAAAATGATCCTGAGAATATGCCATTGCTCACTTAGGTATTATTAAAGAAAAATCTCAACTATTTGATTTAAAAATGCTAACTGTGATACAGAGTTACATTTTATAATATAGAATTTCTATTAAAGGATAAATGTTTTGAAAGTAGAGTTCAAAACAAATGTTTTGAAAGAAATGGGTTTCTATGGCAAAATTTTATGTAATCAGTTCTTACAAAAATAGCAAAAACATTCTTGATGAAGAATTCTTCATTTGCTATTTGTCTTGTCTAACAGATTTTCACTGTCATTAATTACTAGTGGGACAGAATTCATAGCTAATGGCAATATGTCTCAAAGCTGGAAATTCCACATTTAATGACAAGCTATCTTAGTGCACGGATTGCTCCTTTTTTTTTTTTTATTTTTCTCTTTAGTTTTTTTTTTCCATAGGATTCTATGTAGATAGTAGAAAAGTTAGAATATCTGCCCCCTTTCCTCACACACAGAGATAGCTTAGGGTGTTTTATTAAAATATATTATAGTAATACCAGGTAAGTGCTTCTCATGATTTACGGAAGAATTTATCAACAATATTACCAGAAGCAGATGTTAACTATTGAGTTAATTATTTAATTACTACTAATTGTCATAAGTTTGAGATGCAGCCCTCGGTGAGGAATATGCTACCATAGTTCCCTGCTAGAGAGAAACCCAAACTAGAAAGAATCAGATCTCAAATATGATAATGTTGACATTGGTTCAGTTGCCCAATATTTAGATAGACCACTGTTTCAGTAATATTATGTTTTCAGTGTATTTTATAAGCTTCCTTCTTATGCTATATACTGTAGAAAACAAGAAACATTTCCACCTTCTGATAATAGAACTGTAAATTTGTTTTCCTTACTTTTTTATGGGTTTGGGTTTTTTTACCAAGAACTAAGGACACACTGAATGTTGCAGAAAATTTTAGTAAAATATAAAGCATATTCAAACTAGGCTACAGAAGAAAAATAGCAACATCATGTAACTAAAAATGTTAATCCTTTATATGGTATATTTCAAGCAGAGGACAATTCAAGGTTCTTGGTGGAAAACTACAATATGTTATTTATAACTATAATAAGATTTTTTTTAAATTGCCAGAAGCTAAATCTGGAGCAATATATTTCCTTTATTTAAAATGAATCATAAAGTCTTTTCCTATTTTTTTATTGTATACACGAATATTTACACAACCGTATGCTTCTTTTAAAGCTTATTTTCTTTTATCCTTGAACTGTAAAATCTTCTGTAGAGTTTTCTTCTACAGCTACAGATGCTGTTTTTCCCTAATGTGAGTATAGAAAGAAGGCCAAAACCAGTCTGCCAGTGCTTATAAGAATTTTTAAATTACCATCTATCCAATATACTGCACAGGGATTTAATTCCCAGTTAAAACATAGATGCAGTTTCTCCTTCCGAGAGATCGGTATTCCACTGCCTAGCTACAAGAGCCAAAAGTGAATTTTGATTTATTTATCTGTTAAGGAATTTCAAATCAGATTATCTGCTTCCAGACACCACACCACAAAAGGAATAAAATGCGGTCTAGTATGCACTGAATTGACACATATTTTCTACTTGATTTGGTTTGGAAAGTGTGTGTGGCCTGAAGCAAAGTTAAAATAACTAATTACTGATCTTCACAATAAGACATGGAAAAAGGGTTGTTTATTCAGGAACCTCCTCCTTTGTGCTGTGTATGTGTAAGGAGGTGGGGTTGATAACATTAAGTCCAGGATTTAATTGTGTCACGCCTGTCTTGTTGGTTTTTCTAGCTGTAGTCCCTTGTCCTGTATTTGATTTGCCTTCACTGTGCCTCAGTTCTTGAGGAAATAAAGTTTATTGACCATTTCATAGACCGTTATGTTATTATGAGCTGTTTTCCTTTTTCATGAAAGGCTTTTAAAAGCTTATATGTTCTTTATTATTCTTTGTGTCCTTAAGAAGCTCAGAGGAGAATTCATATTCTGAACATAGGTGAGGAAAGATTTGTCAGGGTACATAAATTATTTTATGAGATCATCAGTTGTAGCTGAAGAAAAGCCTAGCCAACTTCTGGTTCATAAAACCTCCCACTCTGCTGCTAATCTAAAAGAGTATCAGTAACTCTGATAAAAAGTTTGGGGTTTGTCTCCCTGAAAAGATCAACAGTTAATTATGTAGCCCATCATGGCTACTCCACTATACTTTGAGCAGTAATTAAAAGGCTGAAAATTCAAACTTTCATGCTAGGCTTTTAGGGGTTATAAAGGTGAAAACAAGAGCAAGTTTGGCTCTCCCTGTCCGCTTCCCAGGACATGAAGGATGAAGGTGAACAAAGTTAATCCTTTGGGCAGGGTAGATGCAGGACAGACATCACTGGTTGGAATTCCATGGTAGAGACTCAGGCTGTGAAGCTTTCCATAGGAATTCAGATCATCATAAGGTGGATAAGCTGCTGCAAACTTTGTGGTGGAGACTGGTACCCTCCCTCGAAATGAGAGTGGGGAGGAACTTTTCCAGCTGACCTTTCTCTCCCTCTTATGGCACACAGCCCACACACTCATTTCTAATTTTCAGTCTCTGCTCCTGGAGGCAGTATAAATTTACAGTTATTGAATAGCATTTAAAGATAGTCAATAGTTTACTCAGAAAACATTTAACTGCTTTTCTCCCACGGCTGGCAAACAGTGACCTTTCCATTTGCAACTCAAATGACGTGCAAAGGAATGACTGCACAAGTGGGAACACTATCAAGAACCTAAAGCTAATTCAGAGTCTGAACTACTCAGTATCCTTCAGCTGAGCCCAGCCTGACATGACAGGGTGCAAATTTCTAAAAAAACCCAACAAAGAGTGGATGCTGGATAGTGGTAGCAGAGCATGGTAAGAATGTTTGTAATTGGAATATTGGAAAAAAAAGCATTTTTAATTATAACTGAAAAGTTTTCAGAAGGGAAAGAAAGATGTTTAAGGTTTGTCTTCTTGTTTATGACAGGCAGGAATTTAGTGCTTTTGGTCTGAACTGCAGTTTTGCATTAGAAGGAATCCCAGCACCCTGTGCATGCTACTGAAATGTCATAAAAGTATTCACTGTGGAAAAGTAGGATGTCTTACTGCCCCTATTTTGCTGGCAAATGACTTTATTTACATACTGATTCCCTCCTCAGGGATTTGCCTGAGTGGCTTGTCTTTTGGCTAATTAAGGTTTGAAAATGTAACTTTCTAATCTGCATCTTAAATCCATAAGTGATAGGGAGAAAATTTATGCTCCTGTGAATGTCTTTGTACCTCACAATGAGACCCATGCACTAACCTTCAAAGTCTTCCACAGTAATGAATCAGAGTACTTTAAACACTTATGAGTGCTCTCTTCTAACTTTATTAATGACTCTACTAATTATGTAGTTAATCATGTAACAGTGAAAGCTGAAAAAATAGGTAACAAGTATGTCTCCTCTTTTCATGATTTCATTGGTCTTTTTAGTTTCACTGTAAAGACACAGTAGGATTTAAAAAAAAATCAATAATATACAAATTTATTTTGGATTTAGTAGAGGAAAACTAACAGTAACCACCTGAGGAGGAAACAGCTCCCCAGAGAACACTCCTCCACATGCCGCATGAGAGTGGACCAACAAACACTTTATTAATGAAGGAACCGATTTATAAAGGGTTGGTTTGGGAAGGTGCTCGGAATGGGGTAGAAACACAGGGATTAGGTGAACAGTATGAACCATTAAACACGCATATGAACAGAGTCCTGGAAAGAGAAAGGAGGTCTGAGCGGAGGGTTTTGAAACCTTGGACATGATAGGGCGAAGGGAGGGGCAGAATGAATAACTGACCACCCGAACAGCCAATGGGGAAACAGTCACCAAGTGACAGGAAACTGACCAAGGACTCAGAGATCAGGGCAGAATGGGTGGAAGGGGCAGGCCCATTTCTGCCGGACCGCCGGCAAGGCGGTGCAGGGACGGCGCCCCCGGGACGGGCTGCTGCAGCTCGGACCTGCCGGCGGGTCCCGGGTGCCGCAGCAGGGGCACCCGGAGCGGCGGCTGCGCTGGCAGCACGTGGCAGGGGATGTGTCGGGATGGGACTGGTCCAGCCAGAGAGAATTGCCGTGGCGCCTCCGCGGCACTGTGGCTCTTTAGGGAAAAGCCACAGGGGGAACACAAGGGGGTGGGGAATGAACGTTGGAGGTAGGAACCGCATGGGAGGGTACAGAACTTTTCTGAACTCCAACAACAGGTCTCTCATGCATGCAGCTTGTGGAATTCAAGGTGCCTTTCAGTACTGGCTTTCTCTGGGATCCAATTCACAGCGTATTCCCACAGAAAACAATTGCTTTTATGACAAGACCCAGATAACCCAGATACTGTGTTTTGGGATTTCAGTCCATAATGTTGTTATTTGTTCCTGCTCAGAAGCTCTTTAATAGATTTATTTCTAGGCTATTCTACCAAAAATTGGGGCAAAGCCACCATCATCTTGTGAGAACTATAACCCAAATGAAGAAATGGCATGGAATTAAGTTTAGCAAGAATGGGTTGGACAAGGAACTCCAGTCTTGGCACAGAGGAATTATGGAGCAAGTAAAATGCTCTTTATTCTCATCTGCTTTCTGTGTTTTTAACTAGCAGAACATAATGCAGGGGGCATGAAGAGAAGCATTTGTACCTTGATCTTACAACAACGGATGGTGTGCAAGCAACAAAGGGTGCTTGCTACACTTTCCAGACCAGAACTGCTGTTGAGAGGACTCATGAAAAGAGACAAAGATCTCACCTATACTCATGTAAAGAGCCTAGTCCTTGGCACCTATGACGTAAAACACTGGGCACACCCTATGTCTTTCCTTATGCCTACATGAGGAGAACATGGAACCTACAAGTTCTGCTTATGCTGCCAGGCTGCCCAAAGAGTAGCTGCATTGCTACCATGGTCCTTTTTTTTCTCAAAGGAATAATCAGTGATGTATCAGCCTTAAAAATATGTCTTTTCAGATAACAAAAAGGTGCTTACAGCACCTATTAAAAATGAGGCCAGTTATCAGGAAGATGATGTTCCTTTTAGCAAAACCTGAATTTATTTTAGAAGGAATGGACAGGAAACACATATTCAGTATTAAAAAGGCATAAATAACAGTGGCTGTTGTGCCTCAGGGTTTATCTTGAATATAGATTTATCTCAAGTATTATAATGTTAGTTGCTTCTCTGAGTGGTGGTTGTTGAACCATAGCCCATATAAAAGTGTGAGAAAGTCTCTTCATTTGGTAGTAATTCAAGCTCCACTTTCTAGTGGGAAAATCATAATCTGATTAGATAATAGGATCCTAGAATATCTCAAATTGGAAGGGACACATAAGAATTATCAAGTCCAACTCCCGGCTCCTACAGGACTACCAAAAACTTAGCCAAATGACTAAGAGCATCATTCAGATACTCCTTGAACTGTGACAGGCTTGATGTCACATTCACTTCCCTGGGAATCTGTTCTAGTGACTACTATCTCAATGAAGAACCTTTTCCTAACGTTCAGTTTGAATTTCTCCTGATACAACTTCATTCCTACTGCAGGTCATCTAAAAGATGAGATCTGCACCTCCCCTTCTCCTGCCCTCCTTCAAGAAGTTGTAGACTGTTATAAGGTCACCCCTGAACCTTCTCTTCTACAGGGAGAACAAGCAGAGAGACCCCAGCTGCTCCTTGTAAGTTTTTAAGCTTGGGGCCTTTCACCATCTTGGTCACCCTTCTCTGGACACACTTGAATTTGATGCCATCTTACACTGAAGTGTGACCACACCAGTGCAACATAGTGAGGGACAATCACCTCCCTTGATCATCTGGTGATGATGTGCTTGATGCAGCCCAGGTCTTGTCCCCCAGTCTGTAGCTATAAACAGATTGTGCTCTCCCAGGTGCAGAATCCAGTACTTGCCTTTGTCAAATTTCTTATTTTCATGTTTTCCATGTATTTTTATTATTTTGTTTATTTGTTTAGTATTAATATTACGTTACATAAAAATAAGGCAAGTTAAAGGGAAGATGATCTTCCTTTTAACAAAACCTGAATTTTTTTTTAGAAGGAATGGACAGGAATCATATATTCAGTTAACTATGAGCTGAAACTACTTGTTCAACCAACTCTCTGGAAATTCATTGTTTGGATAAATGTGTTTTCGCTTGATCTACTTTCTCAAAAGTTAGATATCGCAGTACAACTGGCCCCTAGGAGACAAAAAAGGAACACTAAATGAAATTAATGATAGTGGGTTTACAAGGTGGTCTGATTACTTTTGGAAGTCTTGATGATACTTATCTGAAAATACTTCTGAAAAGTCTTATCAGCTCAATCAGTGCTTGTGGTGCATTTTATACACATTTGAGTACTTTTTAATAGATCAATAGCTTTAATAGATCAACTACACCTTATGATAACTGAAATCAGAAGGCTTTTTTCATTTATATTTTGTCTCAGTGAAATCAGTTGGTGCTGATATCTTCCTGGTATAATTTATGTATTTCCATCTGCTGTGAGTGAAAAATAGCTTTCTTATTGCCTCACAGACTTTGGAATCATTCACTCAGAAGGAAAAGGGAACTTCTTATGTTCCTTGTGCATACAAAGCTTCTTCTCATTTTGTTTGCACACTGTAGAGAGCATGAGAGCAATACTGAGTAAAAATCACAGGTAACAATGAGTTATTCTTAATCATTCCTTTAGCTTAGAAGACACTTCATTTCCCTCAGAAATCTAAGCTTTTATTTTTATATCTTAAAATACCTAAAGGCAGACATACATAATCAGAATGAATATTAAAAAACATTAAAAAGTAACATATAAAATTTTATTGCTAAGAAACTTAGAAACAAGGACTATGACTAGTTTTCAATTGATCAGATTGTATATTAGAAACAATTGGAATTAGCTTTTACTTTATTGTATTGGCATGTGAAAACATCACATGTAAAACAGTGTAAAAGCAAGAAAATTCAACTCTATGCATTTAGTATCCTTTTAAAAATCTAGACAAGCGGTTTAAAAATTGTAAAATCATAACACTTGAGAATAAATTACCTTGATTTTACTGTTAAATGGTTGCTGTATAATAAGTTTATCCATTTTCATGAAGCAGAGTCTGATTCTTTCCTTGTATTGTCTTTTCAGTGCAGTTGTGGGTGGGAACATCCTGATGGGAACATTTGAGCTTTGAGAAAAGGCTTGTCAAAATAGATACAAAGATATTTTCAGAGACAATTTAGAACAGTGAATACTTGATTTTTTCCCTATTTGAATCAAAACAAAGTAAGCAAAGTCCTCAGTGTTTATTGACATTATCAATTCATCTAAAATATGTTTAAACTAATTACTTGCTTCAAGTAGGTTATGCTTGATATAATGAAATACATTTCTTGGGATTAATAGAGGCTGATGCTCTCTTCAAATAAATAAATGATCCTGAAAGATAAGGTTTGGTTTCTGTGCCTTCATCTTCCAAATTTCCAAAAGGATGATAAGTGCCGATAGTCCCTAGCCCCTGTTACCAGCTCTGTCCATGGTGATGGGCAACCTGCAAGAAGACCTTGTGCAAGCTCTTTCTTTTCCAGTTCCAAAAGAGGAAGGATACCATGCCATTTTTAAAGTGCTCTGAGATGTGTGTGAAGGTTCTGTTTACCATTAGTTCTTCTACTCTTCAAGATGTTTCACTGTTTTTGTATCATCCAAATTACACTGCTATTTGAGCACACTATCTTCTTAAATATTTTTATAAGAAAATTACTCTATATTGGTGATTACATATGCAGTGTGCTGAGATGTGAAAAAGTATTCCCAAGAATGCAAAGCTGTGGTTCATAAAATTGCTTTGCTTCAGCTGAAAATACTCTTAATTCAATAGACAGGATACTGAACATAAATTATTTTGATAGAATGTATTGTACTGGGAAGGGAGACCACACTAAGCAAGGAATATTGATGTGTGCAAAATGAGATTGTCACTCTTCCTGACATAAATGTTATTTCTCTTGAGAATCAACCTCTATCAATATCCTTAATAGTTACAACCTCTAGCAAATAATCATGTTATTGTCTGAACACAATAGGCAGAGATAAAAGACAACATTCTCCTTTGTTTCACAACTGAAGATTCTCGTAGAGCTTTTGAACTGGACTCACTTTATTTTAATCCCTCAAAATTATTTTGACCCTCTGCAGGCCAATTCTTAAATTTTACGTAGCTCCTCTTTCTTTAAGTTGTAGCCATTGTTTCTTTTCTTTCAGTTACTACTTTTCTTAATATTTCTTTAGTATTTCTTATGGTAACATGGGGAAAAGAGGAGTCTTGAATGTCAAGTCCCACCTCTACTGAGTATTGGTTTTTTATAGAAATTCCTTGTAACTCCCATTTTTTTCTAAATTATGCACAACAACGCTTAGGATTTGGTTTTTTGTTCTCAGACTTTTGACTTTCTCTACCTCTCCTTCTTCTCCAAGTACTCTTCCATTTTTCTATTTTTCTTTATCTTTCATAAACCTTTTTTACTGCAGTGCATTAAGCGGAGGGTGAGCAGTGACTTATGTATCTCGAAGGTGAAGTCCCGTATCACCTATAGCTTCAGTGACCTGTAGTGCTGTCCTGAAACTAGCCAAAATGCTGCTTTCATTTCCCCAAATACTCATAGTCCCTCAAGGGAATTAAAGACATCCTAGATATGCATCTTCAGCTGTCAGAAAAGGCCATCGGCAATATTACAGCTATGGGCACCAAAGAGCCCTTTTGATCATGAAAAGTGTGTTATGCCTGATTATACAGACCCTAGAACATATTGTGTTGCTGAGAGGAGTCTCAGCAGTCCCATCAAAGGAAAGGATCAAAGGAGGATAAGTAGACTGATAGTTTAGGTAAGGGATGATCAAACTTCCTTGTGAGCAGAAATTGGGGATTATGTTGTCAAGCCTGCTTTCACTAAATACCATGGAAAATATTTAGCTGGCTTCCTCTGGGGCAACTGGGAGAATGCAAAGTGTTTTTCAGAATTCCATCTTTGATGAGAGAAAATGCTACACTTTGCAAATTATTATTTTCATTTTCTGTCATTGAGGATTCCCTAGAGGCACTGCAGCCTTTAAGTGGCAACTTGTTTGAATGAAGACTACTGCAAGGACTGCAAGAAGCATGAAAACCCATTTGAACCATTCAGTTACCTGGCTATTAGAAGGGACATTTATAAAACAGAACAGCATTTAAACACTGAGTTGGTATTTAAATATTCACTTAGTTCTTACATTCCTTTTTTTTTTTTTGCTTCCCCCAAAAGAAAGTGAAAATTAAAAGAGCAAAAGAAGCATCCTCTTTCTTTTAACCAGAGTAAATTGTATTCAAGCAGCAGTTACCTGTTAGGGTCATAAGCAATTGCAGTTCTTGGTGAGACAGAGTCTCAGAAATGCATGAAAACCCTTAAGCCGAGGCTTCCTCAAGCTTTTCCTCTTATATTCAGGATCCAAAAATGAAAGAATGAATTCTGCAGTTACTGACCAAATAAGGATGTAACATGCTGAATTTTTTGGATGTCATTTTTAATCAATGCAAACCACCAGAAATTCTCAGGGGCATGTGGGTATAACTGTCCTTTAATTGTGTCAGAAAAATTTGGTAGAATTTGAGCATTTCTGCTCAGCAAAAGCCTTGATAATTTGAGGTAAATGCCAGCTACATTTGAAAACATGTTTTTGCCTTACCCACCTGTAATAACTTGTTTCTGAGACATAAACTCTCAGCTCAGGTATTGCAAATATCTATTTCCAGACAAACCGGCATAGCAGCACTAAATTTGGTTACAATTCATCACTTATTGTAATAATGACACTGATCAATCTTTTTGCAAAATAAATAGAAAAATGTATTTGTTAGAGGAAACGTCATCATTGGCAGTCCAGGTTAGGTAAACAATATGTCAATCCTGAAAAATCTAGTAAGGGAGAGTGTGGAATGTGCACTTAAGTCTAAGTAAATCTTTGTGGTATAAGGAATAATCCATTTGCTTGCTTCCATCAGGAAGCTTTCCTCTTGCTTTGTCTGTCACATTAAATATTGAAACCTTCTGTGATCAGTGGAAATATTGGGAGCCCTCTGTCTGGGTCTGCCTGGAGAAACATTATCGATATAGAGAGTGCAACACGTTTTCTTTGTGTAATATGTAGGTTTGGTTTTCTCATATACCATTTTTTGCACAGAAGAGAAGGGGTCAAAATGTATTGTCTGCTGTCTCTTAAGCTGTATCTTTAGGTTTAAAGTGACATAAAACAGTTCTGAAAAGGTCATTCTGACCAAGGAATCAATTCAAATTACAGAGATTGCAGAAAACCTCAAGACATGAAACTTTGACAGAAAATGTATGCAAGGGTATGAAATTCCTGCAAACAGTAATTATTCTGCCCTTGTGTCAACTTTTATCCACTTCCTTTTAGAGATATCCAAAAAATGGTCAGTCAGCAAAGAAATATCCCTTCTTGACAGTTCCAGAAGAAAAGTATTGATTGTTTTTTAGTGTAAATTTCAGATGAAAAACAGTCAGGTGCTAATTTTGTATAATGTTTTGTAATGTTCTGGATTTTGTTGTGCTTCAGAAAAAGGCAAACTTGTTTTACCTTCTTTACAGTAAGACTACCCAATGTCTTTGTTACTTGTAAAATTTTCTCACTTGAGTTGTGTCATGTTAATTATAATGAAGGATTTCTGGTCACATACTAAAAGCAAATACTTATAATATTGCATATAACACTCTTATTGCTCAGATTTCCTGTGCCATTGCTCTGATGAATTTTGTTCCACAGCTTGATTTTCACAGAGACTTGGTAAACTAATAGAAAGGTTTGTATACAAGATTTTATCCCTATTGAGCTTCAGACTGTGTATCATGCACTATCATGCCACACAAAATCAGATTTAAATTAAGGACTAAAAAAATAGGATCCTTCTTCACTACTCTTTTCTTTTAAATACAAGAAGTCAAGTAAATGTAGAGAAAGAAAGGCAGTAGATTTTGTTGATTCCCTGTGGCACTCATGCAAAATAAGAAATACATTTTTAGGATACAAACACAACATTTATATAAAGGATTTTAATACATCCAAACTTTGACTGAATTAAGACCAAAGATTTTGTGCCCTATGAAACACAAATATGTAATTTTGAATAGTGGTTAAGATATCAAAAATATTCCTGGCCTAAGTCTACAGGGTTCAGACACGAGCACTTGGTTCAAGCCCAGAGTGATTACCTTAAAATATTTATTCAAGATTTTCACAAGTGCCATTTTGTGTGAAGATAAGAAAAGGGTTTAAGAACTTTATTAAGAAAGACAAGTGTTAGATGTTTAAAGCTCATCTTCAAAAATATATCTGTGTCCAAAACAGAAGTAATTTATTCAAAGTTTGAAAAAACCCTGAAGATTGAAGTTTGTTGAAGTTCAGTGTTACTACCAATATTTGTAAGATAAATGAACCTATAAAAAAAGGCATAGGTTGCTCAGTTGATTGAATTATGATAAAAATTCAAATCAAAACATGAGACAAATATATAAATGTAAAGACTTTCTGAAACCCATTGTTTACTTAATGTGGTCTATCGTGTAGCTATATAAAAATAGATTTCATAGACAGTTGTGTTTTTTAATTGTACCTAATGCAGCATAGCTGTCTAATAAGTAATGATTACGTAGAGATTCTTAAATCACAGATTGCATGGTTGTCATGTGTATATATTAAATCCATATGGTCAAAATTAGCAGTATGATACTGAAAGCCTCATCTAGACAGGATGCTACTTCTCTCAGCTGCAGCTGTGCTTATTAGCAATTCCTTTTGCCACTAATTGGAATTGCCAGACTGGATGTCCTTGACCTTTAAGGCGAAATGTAGGGACATTTTAGTAAAAAGCAACTCTTTTTAAATTAAACAGGACACTCCAAATAATGGGCACATAAAATCAGCCGTAATTTTTGAAATTTGGATTGTAACTTTTCATAGATATTAGCAAGACTCTATTCCATAGTGAGGTCTCGTCAACTGTGTCTGAAAAGTTAAATAATGGTGCTTAACTTAAAAAACATATATGGAAAGAAATAAAGTCTCAGAACTATGAAACCAATCAATTGTTAAATCCTTTTTCTCCCTCTCGTTGTGGTCAGAGATGGGTGATTGGTTTACACAAACTTTCTTAGAATCCAGAGCTGATAGCAGATGTACTTGGCCAGGGTGATTATTGATATAAAAATATGTACTTTTATCTTCTCAAGCTGGCCATGGTTCTCTCTTGAAATATCATTTCTGCCTTGAGAAAAGGAAGTCTTGAGGAAAGCAGTCTCCTCCCCCAAAACTGTGCACCGGCCTTGCCTTCCTCTTGTGCCTTTGTTGTCATGTGTTTGCATCTGAAACTGTTCAGATATCTTACTCTGGTGTAAGAGATTGCACTGTGGATTGTACTGGAAAACATCACACGGCCTCTGAGAGAGCATTAAGTATTCTGATATTTCCCTCAGTTCTCACTGGTAGGTACTGCCTGGACTGTTTGGCATTGATTTTCTGATACATTTAAGAATAGGAGATACTTCATTTTCTCAGACCTGGTTAGAATTATACTGTGTTGTATACAGCATTTCCAGGACACAAAAATTTTAATTTACCAAGAAAGGTTTATTTTATTTTTTCTAGCAATGCCAGTGCTGATTCCCGTGTTCAAGAAGCAGTCAGATTTTCCTTCATTATTATCTCTCTGTGTGCCAGATAATGCATTAGTAAAAAGCACCTTTGAGCCGTGTTGTGACATAAAGCATTTGAAGAACTTAGAAAGTGCCTTGAAATCAACAGGGAGTCCTATTTAATAGGCAATTGTACTGCCTTGGGATGTTTGCTAAAGGCACACCATCTTCTGTAATGAGAAAAGCAAGAGAAAAGAAATTGGCACATAATTAGAAAATATAGTTCTTTCCATACAGTTTGTTCAAACTAAAGCAGTCCTGTTGCTCCAGATGGAGTTTTGTTAGGTAGGCACAGAGGAATAATCAGGGAAAGAAGGGGACCTTGAATGACACTGCTCATAGCACATGAGCAGCTTCTAGAAACTGTTGTGGTTTTAATCAGGAAGTGAAGGGCTGGCAGCTGGCTGCCCTGGGCTGTAATTCAGCAGAGCATTCCGACATGTAAGCAAATGGGACTTCAGTAGGTCCTCAAGGTGCTGATTCAGCAAAACCTGCCCCTTCCCCTCAGCAAATCCCCGTCTCTTGACTGGAGATAAACAGTTCCTGCATTGCTCTCCAATTTACTATCCTTCAGGAAACAACTTGAAAGGTAGGCTCTTCTTTCACAGACTAGTAATGGAAGAGGATAGAAAGGCAGGACAGAGAAGAGAGCGATTTAAGCCTCTTGCCAAATTCACACAAAGCAACATTGAATAGTAAGCTCGTCAAGATGCCAGGCAGTAGCAGAAATGCTACACCACTTTCTTTTGCCTCACTTTGTTTGACCTGAACAGGGTCTTGGTTATTCCTGTCCTTAAGTCTCCAGCCAAGCAGGGAAATAGAAGTATTTGCCAGAAAAACTTTGTGTTGACCAGAATATTCTCTGTGTTACCAAGGAGAAAACAACAGTGAAATTACATTTTCTTATGTGCCACTGAAAAATAAGAGAGAGCTTCTCAGAGTCTTCTGTAAAGACTTCACATTTTGTACATAGAGGCAAATGCTGGTAGGACTTTCCTGCTCTGGAAGACAGACACAAAGTGAAAAAAGCTTTATTAAGTGCTCTGGAAGGATCAAAGTAGTCTTTAACAATAAATATGTAATTTAAACATCTGACATGGGAACATTGTGTGCTGTGAAACAGCACAAAAGAAATCTTTATATAAAAGTACTATATAGGGATTATAAAACATATGAAAAGTAAAAGCTTCTTACATGGATAATGAAGCTGCATCAGTTCTAAAGTGCTTGGGAACCTAGGTTTAAAATTTCAAGAGCTGAGACCACTGAGTTTTGGAACTTTACCCCAAAAGAGACATAGCCCTGGTATTACGTATCTAGGTGTTAGAAGTCAGTACAGTTCACAGTGTTGAGTTAGACAGTTGGCTCTCTACATACTAAGTGGGAATTATGCATTAGACCAGGCCACAGATCACCCCTCTGGAGGGAGCTAAGATGGACAAGGAGATAAAAAGACAGTGTTAGGACTAAAACTGCCCATGTGTGAGCAGAAGCTTTGAAGTTCAGTGCAAGCTTGCAACAATTTATTGGGTAAACCCTACCAGCCTCGGAGAATAAAACCTGCAGTTCACTCTTTGCCTCCTTCAGTTGAAGATGGACAGCCCTGCAGAGCCCAGGGCCAGAAAAGCAAGCAAGGTGACTCCTTTCCCCTTGTCTTTATAGCAGGATGGATGCGATCCAGCTAATCAGCTTTCTACATGCTTAAAGAGTAATTTTACTTAATATCTACTTACTGTGCATAGATTTTTCCTATTCTGCTCATGAATCAGGACCATTATCCAGTAGCACAATGAACCTTAAGGTGACTGATATTTAATTTTAGGACTAAAGAATGACTTTGAAAACAGCATTGTAAGTTTTGAGGCTGCTCACTCTGTGTGAATGCAATACTGAGAAATTTGCTTACCACACCAGAACTAGAATCTAACAGGACATTGTGCTCTATGAATACAATTTAGCACATTAATATTATTTGCAGTCCAGGTTGACAAATTCCTTTGATGAGATTACTGCTTTTATTACCTAAAATCCTTTCTAGACCCCAAGTATTCAATATTTCTGAAATTTGATTTTATCTTTCACTCTGATTTTTCATATTACTATGCCAACAGATTATTATGACCACTTATAGATGTGTTTGCAATATAACCAGCAATGTACATGACAAGCTTGAGGAAGGAATGCACAGATATACTGAAGCATATTTTGTATCAGTTTCCACATGGTGTGCCTTTCTTTTAATTCTGGAGTGTTCTTTGGTAATACTGTAATGGACAACAAACCCAGATTTGCCATGATGTTCAGATTGAAGCTAAGACTCAATTATTTACTCATTGAAAATGAGAAAATCACAGTACAAAACAAGATTAAATACTACTTCTCAGAAGTCTTTGCTCTCAAAATGAATTCTTTTTAAATAATATTCAAAGATAAAAATTGTGAATCAATAACACATTTTGAGCATTTAAAATAATAATAAGTATCTCACACATGATAAATTACTTGTAAGAAATGAACGTTCATTTGTCCTTATAAAAGGAATTGCAAACAGCACATCTTACAGTAAAGGCCAAAATTTTAATCTCCATCCCACAGTTAAGATTATTTAGAGGAATAATTAATGCCAGATCTAACAGGTACTTACCTAAATGTCAGTATCTCTATGGCTTTCATTGTAAAATCAGTTTCTGTGGTCCTACAGTATGGTATCTATATATAATATACATCTTAAAACGTTGTTAATATTAATTCTTTGTATATTAGCCCAACTTTAAGGAAAAATAGAAGATTTAGTAACAACTGGGGGAAAAACCCAAAGAACAAAACCAAAACCTAGGCTCTGAAGGAATTTTTCTTCCTCCTGTTAACCTAACAAATCATCCTCTATAGCATTATGTTCCTATCCTGCCAGCAGAAGAAATATGGCCAAAGAAGAGTCTTGGTCAACACTGTGCCCTCTGAGTTTTATCTGTTGGTAACTACAACAGACCTTTAATTTAAGTCAGTAATTGAAGAGTTTCCTGGTCCAGAATCTGGACCAGAAATCACCAACTGCTAGTATCTGTTTGCTGCCTTCACCTGCCTTCAGCCTTACACTTTACCTAGACAAAAGAACTTGTAAACTAAGACAGTCTCTCCCAGCAACCTATATGGAGAAGAACCAAGCATTTGTCAAAAAAAATCAAGGGACTTTAGAGATAGAAGTAAAGCAAGAACCAAATATTAAGATGTTGGGGTTTTAATTTTTTCCTGTGGGAGAGCTTTTACTTTGGGAAATTCTGTTATAAAATTCTTCCATAGTAATTCATTGTTACTATTGTACACTGATACATAGAAATGCACCCTGTCTTTGGAAGATTTTATTCTTTTACTACTTCTTCAATTTCACCTTGCTAAAAACTATTCTATCAAGGAACTTTATCATTAGGTAGCAATCTTGTTGGAAATGGAGAACTCTAATTCTTAGGGAGTTAATTGTTTCTGATCAGTTTTATCACTTTTTTTCACTGAAATGTTTTACAGTCATTGACTGTTAGAATATGAAACTCTTGTGGAATGTGATTACTTTTGTTCTGTGAACAGAACAAACCAGGAAAATGCACTAGGAATATGAGTAATTTTTCCTGCTTTTGCTGCTTAAACAAATCAGGTGTATAGTTTAAGGTGGTCATCTTAAAATCTCTCTCATGAGTGGTTATTTTAGATGGAGAGGCCTAATTCTCCCCATTGACTCTGAGAAGAGTTTGTAGGAAGGCATCCCATGCTAAACAGCTTGTCTTAAATAGCTGTATGGAGCTATGTTTTGGATTTGTGCTGAAAACCGTTTTGATAAGCCAGGGATGTTTTCATTATTTCTGGGCAGGCCTTATACCAAGTAAAGGCCTTTTCTGCTTATCAGCCCATCCCACAAGTAAGAAGGCTGCTTGGGCACAAGGAGCTGGGAGGGGACACAGCTGACCCCAGCTGATCAAGGGGACATTCCATACCATGTAACATTATGCTCAGTATATAGACCTGAGGGAAGAAGAGGGAAAGGGTGGATGTTCAGAGTGATGTTGTTGGTGTTCCCAAGTCTTCACTATGTGTGTTGGAGCTCTGCTACCCTGGAGGTGACTGAGCACCTGCCTGCCTATGGGAAGTGATGAATCAATTACTTGCTTTGCTTTGCTTGCTTGTGTAGCTTTTGCTTTACCTATTTAACTGTCTTTATCCCCACCCCCAACTTTTCAGCTGTTCTCACTTTTGCCCTTCCAAATTTCTCCCCCACCCTAAGGATATGTGTATGTGTGAAAATCATCTGTCTGTGCAAGTAGCCAGCAAGAAAAAGAGAGCCTTTTATTCACCGCACAAACAGACAAAAGTGTCTGAGGAGCAGAGGAAACTCCCAGTTAGGATAGGTTGAATATTTTCCCTGAAAAAAAAAAAAAAAAGAAAAAAATTAATTTAAGATCCGTGCATTAAGTGGTTATTCAGTATAATTAGGCAGCTCTTTTGGGTGATCATTTTTCAGTCCATAACTCTTGAAGTACATTATCTGCTAGGACTGATAGTTGGTTACACTGTACCATTATAACTTCATGATCAGGCATTTAAATGACAGAGGTTTGTTTTGTTCCTTGACTGGATGATTGAAATTTTATGATCAGGAGCAGAACTCCTTTAAATTGACTCTTTAATAGGAAGACTGAGAGTAGCTTGCAAAGCAAAAAAAAAAGACACAGGCAGGCAACAAGATGTTGTTATAATTACTGGGGAAATACATTATTTTAATAAAATCTGGATAAAGTCAGATTCAAATTTTCTCCATAGTCACAGACAGCTGAAGGACTGCTGTTGACAGGCAGCATTCATGTTGCCTGTAAAGCTCTGTACTAGATATTCCTATGTAGGCTGTCTTCGAATTACCCACATTACCTTACAATGGGTAATATATACCAATCCTACAAAAGAAGGCAGTTGTTTTTCCTCAATGAACTGCATTAATGTGGTTAATAATCTCTTGGATCTAGAAGAACAGTTTTCTGGGGATGTGTTCCACATTCAACACATTTTCTTGAAATATCTCAAAGATATTTTCTGCTTTTCCACTTACAAGGGATGACCACCATCCCCTCCACTAATGATCACACACAGAGCTTGCTGCAACATGAAGTGCAAAGCTCAGTCCCAGCAAAGCAACTGCTTACTTGTTCAGTCAGTTGTATATCAGTTGCTCCAGAAGGGTTCTCACTGATGGGTTAAATTACCTGTTTAATGCAAAATAATATCCTTCCCCCTGAATGTCTTTCAGCACAGTCAGCAGCACACATGTTCACATTTTCCTTCCACTGAGCTGCAAAGAATATCTGGGCTGCCTGTTTAAATTCTTAAGTGTTAAAATATTGCAACAAACCTTTAGGCACTCAGCTGTGCTCAGTTTTGACCTGCATGCCAGTCTTGCTGATTATCTCGGGTTATCAGAAGTTGGTTTATCTCTCTTTTGGTCTCTGTGCTGAGAGATCTTAACTTGGCATAAGTGTCTTCTGTTGGGACATGTTTGGAAGAAATAATGATTGGTTTTGAAGAAATTTGCCTTAAAAAGTGTTTTTTGGGAGTCAAGTTGTTCATCACCCAAATGTCCACAATTATGAAGATGCAAACATGGCTAAACCAAGTTCAGTATATAATTTTCATGACCTAGCTTGTTTTTTCATGTTCCTTTCAGTATTGATCACATGCCAGAATAATGAAAATGTAAGTTCAGGCACTTAGAGTCCTCAAAACATGAAAAATGATGTTTCTGTTCTGAAAATGCTATTTCTGTTCTATAGTCCTTTTAGTCTCTTGAGATGCTATCACTGTGTACATATTCCAGGCAGTCTAAAGCACCCCTTGTAAATCATTATTTTATTCCTCTTTTTAAAGTGATGTGAGGCAGAGAAAAGAAAAGCAACGAAGTCTGAAGTCGTGCAGATCTGTAAGACTTGTCAAAATAATATTGTCAATTACTTTCTTAGAAGAACAGAGCAGAAGAGTGATGGTGGTTAATGGAATGATGTAACAATGTACTTCTTTGGGAGTTATTGATTGCCTCAGAAAATTGGAATCAAAAATTCATTTGAATTAAATATTAGCTAAGAAATCCCAGATCAATCTTCTCTTTACTGACAAGTCTTGTAAGCAAAATTATAAAGGAATATTTTAAATAGGAACAAACTATGGAAAAGGAAATGTAGAGGGTAAGGTTTTGGTAGGAAGAAGTTAGCATTTCCCCAAGAAATTAGAAAAGTGTAGAGATAATCCAATGATAACAATTGCAAATGATAACACTAAAACCAATAATATCTTCATTAAATACTCAAAAGTGGAAATAGAAAGGAGCTAATATTACTCAGAATTTACTAAATGCAATAGAAATAAAAATGTAGCTAAATACAGACAAAAATTCATGTCAGGAGAAGTAAGGATATTATTTTTGAAGGTATGTTAGGAATGAAGAACAGTAAAATTATTCATAAATTATGAAAAAATCATATATGTTCAATAAAGGTTTCTGTCTTTTATTTGCAAAATAACAGAGTTGTGTCATTTGTTTTCAAAGAAAGACTATCCACTTTCCAATTTTATAGTAGCCAGGAGACGTGGAATTCACATCTATCTACAGAGAAGTATCTTAAATATCAGCCAGTTTTGATTAAGTCGAATCCAACATTTTGAGATAATCTTTGGTCTTTTAACATATCACAAAAATTCAGAGAAGCAGACTAATTCCCTGAATTTGAAAAAAACAAGGGCCTAAAGAACTGTTGGTTGAGCCAACTCAGATTAAAGGGAGAAGGCTGGAGCTTGGTAGAAGCATTAGCTGATAACAAAATCAAAACATAACAGTACAACAGAAGTCCTTCAGCAAAAGTTTTTGAAGAGTAAACTCCATGCAGCACTACAGGCTGGGGACAGAGTGGCTGGAGAGCAGCCAGGCAGAAAAGTACCTGGGGGTACTAATTGACAGGAAGCTCATCATGAGCCAACAGTGTGCCCAGGTGGCCAAGAAGGCCAATGGGATCCTGTCCTGTATCAAAAACAGCATGGCCAACTGGACCAGGGAAGTGATCCTTCCCCTGTACTCTGTGTTGGTGGGGCCACACCTTGAGTATTGTGTTCAGTTCTGAGCCCTTCAGTTCAGGAGAGATATTGAGGGGCTGGAGCAGGTCCAGAGAAGAGCAACAAGGCTGGTGAAGGGACTGCAGCACAAGCCCTATGGGGAGAGGCTGAGGGAGCTGGGGTTGTTTAGCCTGGAGAAGAGGAGGCTCAGAGGTGACCTCATCACTCTCTATAACTACCTGAAGGGAAGTTCTAGCCAGGTGGGGGTTGGTCTCTTCTCCCAGGCAGTCAGCAATAGGACAAGGGGGCATGGGCTTAAGCTCTGCCAGGGGAAATTTAAGTTGGATACCAGAAAAAATTTCTTTCCAGAGAGAGCAATCAGGCATTGGAATGGCCTGCCCAAAGAGGTGGTGGATTCACCATTCCTGGAGGTTTTAAACTGAGATTGGGCATGGCACTGAGTGCCATAATCTAGTAAACGGACTGGAGTTGGACCAAGGGTTGGACTTGATGATCTCGGAGATCTTTTCCAACCAAATTGATTTGATGATTCTTTAGGAAATTGTTTAATAGCAACAACATAATAAACTTCAATAGGTTTGGTATCACCATGAGAACATTAGCACTCTAGAGCACTAAGAAAATTCATGTTAAATGGGTAATAAAGAGAGGTAACTATTGCCAATTGGTATTTGTCTTGAAACAGAGGTCCTGGAGGGATTAAGACCAAGCTGACACTGAGCATTTTCATCAGTTAAGGTGTCAGTAATAAACATTGCTCAAAATGTGAGTGTAAATGACAGAAGGTTTGTAGAAGAGCAGTGTGAGATTCATCACATAGAAGGCTCTGTATATCATGATAAGACAGACTCTCAAGTGAAAATGGAGGTTTTAAACACAGAGAAGTATGAAAATCTCTAAGAGAAGCGGGTACCTGCGAAGTGGAGATGGCACACTTGTAAGGAAAGGAATGACTTGTAAATGATCCAGAGTGCAAGGGAGAAAGCAGCCCAGTTACTAATAGACGATGTGCCACAGAGGTTGCATACAGATCCTGGATGGATAGACAAGGGACTAATGAGTAGAAGGGAGATAATGCTGGTTCTGGAGACTGCCACAGTCAGAGGCTTAGTAGGACTTCCGTGTACAATTCCAATGTACATATTTAACAAATTCTTTAAGAGAAAATATTGGGAAGAAATTTTGTAATTTGAATGAGGTAAAGGAAAAAGCTAGCCTGAAAATTCAGACATAAGCTAACAGCATAAAAAGTTGTGGAATGCAGAGGAATAAATTGTTTCTTGCATTGTTTGATTTACAGAACTTGACAAAAATTCCCTGTGAAATGCAGAAAGGTGATTCTTAGCTTTGCAAACACATTTTCTACAACAGAAAACAGTCAGTGTGTATTCCCCAGACTAAGCATGGAGAAAGGCTAACATTTTCTGTTATTTGTTTTTAACTGCCATATTATTAAAAATAACTGGAGCAGCTACGGTACTGATGTTAGGAATGCAGAATTCAGCACTTGTTGAAATCAACACAAACATTCTTACTTCTTACCTGTCGCTACTTATTAGTGTGGTGCAGAGTTAACATGTATAGCAACCAGTGAGGTCTAAGTCCATAAGTAAAGCTTCTAGATGATATTACAATGCACATAACAGCTGTAATAATAATGAAGAATGATCTCTGGAGTATTTCTTTGGAAAATTTGCTGTGATTTTCCTGCCTCCGATATTTCAAATTCCTATTTAAACTCATCCAAGAGAAATGAGATGGTTATGAAACCAAGTTTGTTCTAATTCTCACACCTCATGACCAATTTCTACAGTAAATAAACACTTAGAATCACATAATTCAGTATAATTAGACAGGTCTTTTTTAATAGGATTCACAAGACAAAAAAAAGGGCCCAGAGAGAACTAATTCTCCAATATTTTGTAGGGGTTTGTTTTACTTTTTTTAACCTAACACATGTAGAATCGCTTCTCAGGAGTGCACCCTTTCAACAGAGACAGTGATCTAGTCTTTGTATTTCAAACACCTGAGTCTAGAAATCATTCACTGTAGAAACTGCTTTCCATAGTGCTTTTTTTATAGCCTTTCTTTAAGAGTTATGGATGAATTGGTTTCTAAGTCAAGGGGAGAAAAGAAATAATAAGAGTTTTATATCTCATTACTGAACAGACTATTCTCTTAATTAACCTGTTCTTAATTTCTATAGCACATCTCTAGTTTAGATGCCTTCCTTTTTATCTGCATGTTTATCTGGATGCATTTAACTAGATGGCCCAAACAGTGATTGTGTAATGAGCTATACAATTGATTTAGGATATGTACTTAATAGCAGGCAGGTGGTTGAGGTAACCTATTATTACTGCAGGATTAGATTTTAGTAATGTGTTCCCTGTCCTGCCTTTTTTTTTCCAAAGAAAACAATGGCTAAAGTAGCTGGCTGAGTAGCTGTTATCACAAGTATTTTACATGTATCTAGTGGAACTGGGCTCACATAATACTTGGAGTATGTCCATTTAATGTAAATAATGAACTAAAGCATTATGCCTTAGCATTTTGCAGAGTAATTACCCAAACTGGATAATTCAAAACAGGCCATCACTAGATTGAAAATGTGAATGATGAACAGCCTGTGCAAAATTGCTTGGAAAAATATGGCCTCTCTTGGCAAAGCATTCCCTAATCTATAGTGGGTCTGAATGTAGGATCATGTCCATAAGGTCACTTGCAGCAGAGAGACTTCTCAGACTGAAGTGCTGAAGTGCCTATCACCTACAACAGTAGAAATTGCTGTGGTTTTTTCTGCTTTCATTCCTCTCTCTGCTTCAACTCTATTGCTTTCAAAACCTCTGCCCCTCTATGTTGCCTGAAATTCCAGCTTCATACCTCTGTGTCCAGCCACATAGGATTTTGTATTCAGAAAGTTGCTGAACATCAGATAATCTATAAAATTCAAAGTAGAATATTGATTTGATGCTCTTCTGCTTCAAAAGAAAAAAATAAATCTGGACTTAGAGTACAAAAAATAATATGCAAAATATTTTCATATGTATTTTACCACTTATTTTGCAATAGTATATACTAATGAAATAAGCATATAAGTCTTTCTCTCTGTTTATTCCCCTACAGATAAGCTGTTTTGATTATGCAGACACATGTGTTTATCTCCTCTGATTTTCCAGGAAACCATATTAAAAATGCTGGAAGCTAGAAGTACTCCAGCTATAGGCTGAAGCATTGAAATCAAGTGATCACTAAAAGAATTTGCACCTTAAGAAAGATTTAGGGTTTTCTTTTCAGACCTAAGTGCAGCATGTTCTTATCACAGTGATTTTTCCTAGATCTTATTAATTAATGGACTAATATAAAATCTGAAATAGTAGATAGGAGACAATAATAATACCACAGATGGCATTAGTGTCAGGTATTAACTCAAAACGGGAGAAATATCCAATTTTGAATAAAGGTCACTCTCAAAGTAAAAAAATACAGCTTAGATATCCCTTTTGTCACCTTTATCACAAGTCAACTAGAAGAGCTCTGGTAAGTAGATACCTGATATACAGGATTATCGCCCCACGTCCAGCCTGCCCCATATGGTATTATGTCACCTGCCCCATCAGCACCTCATTAGTGGTCTAGTCTAAGCATCACCATGGTAACAGGGGAAAAAAATTCTCCAGCGTCACTGCCCAGCAGCGTTAGGTAACACACATCTTTGGTTCAGTGTGAGTACTGTGGCAGCCTGCCCAAAACCTTCATCACTCCTCACAGATCTTGCTTCTCCCTTGGCAGCTGGGGAGTGATGATAGGTATTCTCTGTGGCTGAAGGAGAAGCTTTTGATGACAACCTGTTTAATGAGCCCAGACATTGTAACTCAAATTTATGTGAGCATGTCTATATGATAACCACAACTTTAATTTCTGTTTGCTTTGACTATAGCTCTGTGCACCTCTTAAAGAGTTTCTATCTCTGCAGCTCCAGCCTGCCAAGACGCACTCAGGACGCTGCTGTGAGTGGTAGGAGGAGACCCCTCTCTGGCATGCTACCTCCTGGCAGTGCTGTCCAGGACCAGAGAGCTTCCTCTTGAGCTAAACTCTCCTCAGTCCTTGGACAGCATTTCCTCTTCACCTCTTACTGTTGGTAACTGAGGACTGTAGCCAAAATACGTTCATTTTACTGGGAAGGTTTTTACCTCCTTCAGAGATTTTCAAACTGAGCCCAACTGTTTTCTTCTACATCCCATTTTCTAGGTTGCTTTGCAGAAAATTTGTCTTCATATTTTGGACTCGTTACCCTGCTATTTGCAAAGTATTTACATCAGCAACCCTACAGCATAGGTCTGGTGCATGACTAATGCTTGAATACTCTTTCTGTTCACTGTAACTTATAAAGACATAAGTAGTTTTTTCAATTACAGCTTTTAAACTGCATGCATTCAATAAACACATTGAAAGCAACTGAGAAATTTTACTAAAAATAACTCTTCTCTTTTTACAACTGACAAAATAATTGTTTATCAATATTCTGCTGCCTTAATTATGTGTTGTCTTTAGTAGGATAACTGCGAGTCTGCAATTAAATAATTATACCTGAAAAATCTTCATCCCCTCCTCCAAAGAAATTAACAACAACAAAAAAAACCCCCAACAAAACAAAACCAAAAAAGCAAACACCAAAACATGCAATTCCAGCTTCTAAAGAGATTTCTACATGAAAAAGTCTCTTGGTATGGATGTACTTTTTATTGGGAATTTAACTGAAATTCAGCAACATTGAGAAGTTATTTTTATAGTAAAAGCAGACATAGATAGTGGAAATTTCTCTTTAAATATCTGCTGTTTATTTCCATCATCACCTCTGCATATATGCACAGACATGCATATGTATAAAAATTAGTAATTCCAGTAATGTAGAACATTATTACCTTACACATCTGGATGTAATATCTGGATTTTTTGTCACTCACCAAGCAATAGTAGGAGCTCCTCTCTTACCCTGGTTATGGTATCTGCAGTTCCCATAAATGAGACTTGGGCTTCTTTGGATCTTGGGACCTATAAATCCAAATGACTTGTGAAAATTCAGAATTCAATTGTAAACGTAAAAGCCAGATTATGAAAATTCTTAAATCTATTACCCTGGAAACAGAGATGCAAAAGAACATAATTTTTTTTCCTATTGTCTAAACAGAATCTTCTTTCCTGCAGTTTCTCCCCATTACTACTTACCCTGTAATATAAGGTTATCTCTTCACAGAATACTTTTGTGCCTGTGAATATAATCACTGGTTTGTGCTGTTTGGGGCTTTGTTTTTTGTTCTTTTGGGTTTTGTTTTTTCTGCATATAAACAACTGCAGGCTATTCAGTTTTGTCTCATAATTCATGATTAATAATGTGTAATACAAAACCTAGGATGGATAGTATCTTTGCTTCATATATATTCTATCCCTTGTGACAGTGATCATCACTACTTTAAATCCAGACTTCCACATGGATTTCTTTTCCATAAAAAACTGGAAGTTTGCCCTACTGGCATAAAAGAAGGTAATGAGATGATGTCAGAAACTTTAGAAGATACCAATCACTGTTTGTAATACTTTTAACAGAATTAAAATTTCTGCCATCTGTGATGTCAGTTTTCTGACATTTTTGGCTCCTTTTTATATATTTATATATAATGTCATTGTTCTTCAGTGTGTTCCAGAAAGTCTACTTATTTTGGAAGCCTGTGACAGACTGGATACAATCAAAGAGTACATCTTGTAAGAAGCTGGATTTAAAATGTCATTACAGTACATGAAGAAGAAAGTCACCATATTCACTTGTGCCTCCAGTTGTGTCAGCATCACTCTTTTCTGTTTTGCTTCAGATAAAGTATCTGAAATAAAACTGCAAAAGGTAACCTGAAAATAGTTTTATTTTAATCCAAACTGTGGGAAGGTAAAAATTAGACATTCCAGTCACCCAGACTTAAAAGAATTTTAATCTAATTTTCTTGAGCCTTCCTCTTGTTTAGGTCATCATGATGTTTCTGCCCTGCATCACTTCACCTCTACCCTGAGCTGCCAGATGCCTGCCTGCAATGCTCTTACAAGTCATCAAAATCTTTAAAAATCAATGGAACTTAGCTGAATGGGAGCTCTATGACACCCTGTGCCAAACAACTGATTTCTGGTGATGCTTACAGGACTTCAGAGCATGATGAAGAGTTGGCAGTCTGTTGATGAAATTTGGGAGCCAAAGGTCCCACTGTGCCCGCTCCTGTGCTTTTCTTGCAACTAGTCATCCACCAGGAAACCCCAAAAACTTGCTCCATCACTGCATGGGTAGGTAGGAACATAGGGAAATGCAATTTCAGTTTGTGCCAGTCTCAGAAATTTCATGTGTGATTAGTGTCATAGGTTGGTGCTAATTGGGAGCAGGAGTAAAGGCTAGTTAGGATCCCCATGCCTATTGCATATACTTTTGGTTGAGTCTCTGCTGTAGTCTTAATAATAGGGAATCTTAAAGCATTTTTAGGGGCTTAACAGTGCAAGTTTTAGCCAAACTAAATTTTTAGCTTTTTGTTACCTGGGGAAATCTATGAAAGAATTCCTCAGTATTTTATATTGACTGATGTCAACCATTTTCCCATTACTTTAAAAGTGTATATCAGAACTGATTACTTGCAAGGGTCTGGCCCTACTGAATGGAATAGAAAAAAACTCTCATTCAACCCAGGCAGGATTTTACTCTCAAGTGAAGGGAAAAGAGCTCAGTGTTTCTCTGGTTTAGAGACCCACAGAAAATCTTTTTTCACTCAGTTTCCAGTTAGTATTTGTCATGTCAAAGAGCCTGGATGTGACTTTGCTTTGAAGCTTATATATATATATATATATATTTAAAATTTTTGTCAGTAATGAAAAATCCAGCAACAATTCTTGCTTTTCCTGAAGTACCTTGATATTTGCTGTACACTAGGAAGTACTAAAACAGAATCTACAGATTCTACAATATAGATTATTAGTATATAACCTGCAACAAGCCAGTGTTCTAACAGTGCTATGATAAGTTGTCCCAGTGAACAACATGTCCTGGAGTTGTGGATGGTGAAATGATATGCCATTTTAACTACATATTATCATTTTAAGACAGGCATCTTCTTTAACTTGTGTTTACAGAGTATATCAATCACAGGATAGTGGAGGTTGAAAGGCATCTCTGGTTATGATCTAGTAGTACTGCTCTGCTGAAAGCATGGGTCAGTGAGAGCTGAGGACTCAGGATTGTATCCAGCTGGGTTTTGAACGTCTCCAAAGAGTGAGACTCCACACCCTTTCTGCGCAATCCAAAAAAAAGTTTAAAACAAATTCTTATGCCATACTTGCATGGAATTTTATGTATTTCAGTCTGTTGGGGAGACATAAAGATTACATCTGGTTTTGTTACAGACAGTGAAACATGGAATCCTGTATTCATTTTCCTCTCAAACCCACAGTTTAAATAATTTGCTTTCCATATAATAGAAATGAAAACAGTATTTGTTCAACTGTCTGTAATTATATGACTACTACGCATCCAAAAATAGATTGTCCTCAAATACATGTGTTCTGCATAATTGCTCACTGAAACAGTGGCAGGAGAACCTACAGTATAACTACTGCAGCTGGTCAGAGGTGGTAAAGATCTTAAGAGTTTGGGAACTTAATTGAAATTTGAAGCAAAGGTTCAAATGACTGTGTGAATTTGAGCAATGTCTGAAATTTATTTTTATAGCAAACATTCAGAGTTTTTAATTAAAACACAATTGCAAGGGAGTCATATAACCAATAAAAAGCATCTGTTGCAAACTAATATTATTAACATTTTGATACAGTGATTTATTAACCAATCATGATGAAATTATCAATTCAATTAAAAGAATGCCATACTTCTAGATCTTTACTGAATGATCACTGTGTTTTAGTCAGGCTGCTGAGAAAACAAGTATTCATTTTAAGTCTTCTACGAGTTTCAGCTACAGTGCCTAGTGAAGATTTGTTATGTCATATGCTGGTTTGTGTTTATATGCAGAAAACAGAAATATATAGTTCAGCCTGTAGGACCCCAGAGTGCTGCACTTTGGGACACTGAACTTTCAGCTGTCTCAGTGCTTGGCAGAATATGCAATGTCTAAATCAGCACTTGTGTTTAACCTCCTAAGCTTGTTAGTGATAACCACAGCATAAACATACATTTCAGACAAATGGGTGTCACAGCAAAATAAATAGGCAGAGTACTGCTGATAGTAAATGCTAGTGTGTGTGTCACAAGTGCAGAACACCTTGAATATATTAGCAACATTTATCTTTACAACAAAAATGTAAATTTAATAGTGCAAATTCATCCAGAAGTCCTGCATTACAAACATGTACATTACAGCATGTATTTGCAGCAGGATGCAAAAAAAAGTGATCCATAGTTTTCACATAAGTGAAAAAATATTTCATTTTTATTTTGGAGCCTTATTCTTTTTTCAGTGCATGCGTATACATTTTCTAGCTTTTGAAAATGAAGTAAGCCATAATTATTAATGCAAGCTTCTAGTTGTCTTGGTGCCCAAAGAAAGACAGATAAAAATGCCACTGTTTTAAATCTCTTGAAAACATTTACATTTTCTCCAGGTTAAACACTGTTATTTGTGTGTCCAATCTAAGTGTGTTACATGGAGCACAGCCTCCAGCTCTTCTCATGGACACCCTGTACCTATGAAGTGTTTGCAAACCTGAACACTGATTTTCACAAGTACCTCATACTGCAGTAGCCATGTGCAATTCAGTTTCAGCCACACAGGCACCCAAGCTTGACCCCAGTCAGTCACAGAAGCAGCCATTTGTGTAGCATATTTGCCTTCAGGAGCAAGGAGAGGCACAGATAGACTGGAAAGAGGTGAGTGGGGAACCATCAGAGGGACTCGGGACAAGCTCATGAGGTTTAACAAGACCAAGTGCAAGGTGCTGCACCTGGGTCAGGCCAACCCCTGGTATCAACAGGCTGGGGGATGAACAGATCGAGAGCAGCTCTGCTGAAAAGGACTTGGGGATGCTGGTAGGTGAGAGGCTGACCAGGCAATGTGTGCTTGCATCCCAGAAAGCAAATTGTGTCCTGGGCTGAATTAAAAGCTGCTCAGACAGCAGGTCAAGGGAGAGAATTCTGCCCCCTCCTCCTTTCTAGTGAGACCCCACCTGGAATGCAGCATTCAGCTCTGGGGTCTCTAGCACAGGAAGGACATCCAGATGTTGGAGCAAGTCTAGAGGTGGGCTACCAAGATGATCAGGGGCATGGAGCATCTCTCCTACAAGAAAAGGTTGAGGCAATTGGGTTTGTTCAGCCTGGAGAAGAGAAGGCTTTGGGATGACCTAATTGCAGCCTTCTAGTACCTGAAGGGAGACTACAGGAAAGAGAGGGACTTTTTACAAGAGCATGCAGTGACAGGACAAGGGAGGAATGGATTCAACTAAAAGAGAGTAAGTTTAGATTATATACTATGAAAGAATTCTTTACTGTGGGCTTGTGAGGCACTAGAACAGGTTATGAGAAGTTATGAATGCCCTGTCCCTAGAAGTGTTCAAGACCAAGTTGGATGGGGCTTTGTGCGACCTGATCTAGTGAAGGGTGTCCCTGCCTGTGGCAGGGTTTTGGCACTAGATGATTTTTAGGATCGTTCCAGCCCAAACCATTCCATAACTGTGTGATTCTGTGAATCAACAGTCTCCTCGATGGACCTCTACACAAATTCTAAGTGGTCAAAATATTTAGCCTCAACTCAGAAAATCCTGCCATGACTATATGCTAAAGCCTCCTTGAAGGCTTGTCTTTAGGTACCAATTCAAAAAAACATTGATTTTCCTGTCTTTGAGCAACCTGGTCTATTGAGTGGCAACCCTGCCCATGGCAAGGGGTTTAGAACTAGATGATTTTTAAAGTCCTCTTCAACTGAAACATTCTATGACTCTGTGATTCTGTGATCATTAGGAGGCAGATTGCCCATCTCCTTCATCCAGTTTGTAAAAAGGTTTAAGTAACCCTTTTGCAATCCACTTGAGTGGTCCAGGCAGAAAAGCTCACCAGAGGAGTCCAGAGATATTCAGGAAGGTGTGCCCTTGGATCCTCCTTAAAGCCAGCGGAGAGGAGGAGGCAGGTAGCTGGTATGTAGTGTTAGTTGTTTGGTGTCAATGCTAGGCAAAAGAGCCCATCATAAGTATTTTAGAGCTTCTTCAAATGTTTGCTTTGCATAATGAGGGAGTGCTGGAGAAGTGATGTTTCAGATGTGAATGCAAAACTTAAGCCTTTGCTTGGGGATGGGATGTATATGGTTTTATTTAAGGTTCTACCTAAATGTACAGTCTACCCCCATTTAGTTATATATGACCTCAAATTTATGGTCTTCCTTTCATCAAAACCCTCAGTGATTTTCCTCTTGAACCTCATTCTTTATTCTTTTCAGAAATGCAATAAATACTCCAACTGAATGCATTAAATATGAAAAGACTTACTGAAGGGACCCAACTTATAAATGATTCAAAATGCCTTATACTGGAAAGCATCTATTTGAAAACATTTATTATTAATTTCACAGTTTAGATGAAGTTCCTATAAGACAGTCATTTATTAAATATTGACTTCTGTTAAGTCCACCAGTTATATTTATCTGTACAACAGTACACATATAACCAAAGACCAGCAAAGCACCAAAATGTTCCAGTCATTGATTTAGGTAATGAATAGAAAATGCTTATTTTGCTAAGGTACTACAAAACATAACTAAAACATTTAGTTGAGACAGTGTCAACATTGTGCACTGTGTCACTAAAGCAAAGAGTGATTTCAGGTTTAGAACAAGTGGAATTAAATTGAACACAGGAAAAAATTCTTGGGTAAAAATGTTATAAATATTAATTGAACTAAAGTATGTTAATTAAGAACATCACCTTAAAACCACGCAAATTACTTTACAAATAAAGATTCCATAATCCGAACAAAAACTCCTACTGACTTACAGAAGTAATAGTATCCTTCTGAAAGGTGTACTTGACAGTACTGTGTCAATGCTGGGGAGTTAGCTCCTTCCTAGCAGCCAGCTCTTTCTAGGCTGAGGAGATGGTAATTTATTCATAGTAAAAAGTTCACACAGGTACCATTTTGTGATAGAATCCGAACAAATGACAGTGAAGACTTAGCACAATAATTACTTTTTTCACCCCTTTGAATCATTTCATGTTATCCATTTGGGTGCTGAATTAAAAGAACTAGCCAGTAATCCTCTTCCAAAAATGAACTCGTGAGGTCAGACTGTGTGGAGGTGCATGTACACTGATGGGGGATCTTCAACAGCATACTAAATTACTCCTGATTTCCCAACCTCAAAAAAGGACAACTAATTGTCACTGTAGTGTTATAAAGCATTATAATTAATGTTAACTACATTAGCATCAAGATGAAAAAAAAGGTCTGTAAAACCTTGTCAGTTATTTAGATGTTGCTGCTGATGGATCTATCTGAGAATATCTAGATCCTTCTTATAACTTTCCCACCTTCTTAGTAATGTTGGTTATTCTCTATGATCACAGTGTCTGTGAGTCAGAGGGGAAAGAGCAGATCCATAAAAGAGGCCAGTTTTTCTTCAATCAATTCCACATGTCTCAGTATGGATATTTTGGGACTCTGGATTTTTTTTGCACTTCCTGTGGTCTGACTCTGCAATAGCCATGCAGTCTTTCCACAGGAATAAAAAATTCCCAAAGTTGTTCACAGCTTGTTAAACACAAATTATATTCACTGTTAGAAGTCCAAAACAAGGCTAAGTAACGTATCCTTACAATTAGAAATTATCCACACAGAGGAATGTCCCTAAGGGCAGTGTTCTCTAATACTGGATGAAATTGAGATTGACCATCACTGATGCTGGAGATCTCTGGAAAAAAGCTAAAATGGCAAAGCTAGCTCAAAACTGCACTATGATTCCATGATGAGAGGAGGCTTAAAGTCAACAAACTTCTGCAGAGAGAAAGAACTTCACTGACAAGCCTATGTGGTTTACAGTGAAGACATTTTATTACACACAGCACACGGTTCATATAGGGTTAAAGCTACATTCTATTGGCTAAATTGAGCCTCACACAGACCACAACTTTTAATTGGTTAAAATCCATATCTCACAAGTCCAGTGTTTATAAGAACTCATCCTTGATGTTTTTCAGGTGCACCTCTGGAGTCTTCTGTGAAAGTTGAAGTGTTCTCATGAGAAACTTAGGGGAAGTCATTGAGAACTTCTAGGGAGTAATTTCTGCCCTAACGATCAACAGCAGGTGTGCATCCTTGCTGCTTCTTAGCTGATATCTGCTCCAGTCTCACAGAGTTGATGCTGGCTGGATTGATCATATGCCCATGTTGTGAAAGAAACCACTCAACAGAGGCTGATCTGAAACATGGTGTGAGACCAGAATCATCCTGTCACTTCCTTGCCATCCTTTGGCTGTTAATGGGCAGGAAGAGATCTGCTTGCAAGGGCTCAAGGTATCTAGTAGGGAGGGAAATTCTTTGCAGTGGTGGTGCCATGCAAGGGAGACAGGTAATTGAGACACAGAGCAATTACTAGACACATCCAAAATACTAGTCTAGGTCTGACTCAATACCATAGAGAAATTACTTGTGAAATCAGTATCAAAGCTATTTTAAGACCTTCTACTCCACAATCATCCTGCAGTTCTGAGCATTACTGTGCTTCTTGATATTGTTCACATTTTAGTTTAGCCTCTCCTTAAAGTATGTACTGACCATGTCTTTGATTTTTAAAGTGTTTCTCCTTTCTCACTGCGTTATGAGAAAGTAAGTATGATTAGATGTGGTGGCATGAGCAACACCGTGAGAAGATCAGACAGTCAAGACTGAAACAAAAAGTATTTTATGTACAATAAAAAAGCATAGTTAGCAATTTCTTTTTAGCTTTTCTACTTAGTTAACAGTAAAGTTTAGTCTTGAGGGGGAAAAATCAAATGCGTCAATATTCATGTTGAAATAATAGACTCCACTCTGGTGTCATTTGCATTCACAGGAATTAGAGATGCTTTATTTTGCTATCCCACATTACAAGTTCAGATAATTCTGAAGAAACCTTTATGGATTTACAATAGCCTAAATGAAATAGGGACATTAATAGCTTACATTTCCACTCAGCACTCATTGTCCACATGCATATTTCATGACCATCACTGTTAGCTCATCAGCTACTTTGCCATTTGCGAGGAGCTGCTGCACTATATATTTCTAACCTACAACACTTCAGTTTTCTACTGAAGATTGATTGAAGACAAAGCAGGTGTCTCTTTGAAGAAATGATGAGTGTGAAAAATGATGTGTGGTCTGTTTGAAGATGTTCCTGTGATGAAAGGATATACTTTCAACCTGTGACTGCCATGTGAGCAGCAGCAGCAGCACATTTTTGGCTGCTTGCATGTGTCAGTAAAACCACATTCTGTTTTCAGGACTTCAACTGCTCCCATATTTAAAATGTAATGAGGGCCTAATCCAACAAGAAGAGGGGCATCAGGAGGTGTCACTTTAAGTGACTAACTTATCACTCATGATCAAACAACTTCCAATTTTATGTGAGTGCTGGATTAAATACCCCCAGCCAATTAAAAGACCTAGCACTTACCTCACATTGGGTTCTTCAGTACTGAACCTGTGCTGTTATAAGTGACAAAACACTAAGGGGATTGTAAAATTGATCAAGCTGAGATGATAATACACCCTTTCCCTATTCACAGCTCCTATTCTTTTGATTCAGCTAAAACTAACTTTTGATGCTTGTATTCAATGCAGCATGAAGTGATGGTCCAGAGACTTGGAAGCTGTAAAATGCAGGAAGCTGTAGAAAAGACAGAAGCTTGACTTAAGAAGCTTAAATCCCATGTCTAGATGTTGTTATTCACAGTTAGGATTTGCTAATTGAGATATCAGCAATCTGCTAAAGAAACTGTCCAGCTGTGAAACCCATCATTAGCAGAGTTTAGAAAGAAAGACATCTTGAGGAGTCTCTAGGTAAGGTGGTGCTCACATGGCTCAGGCACCCAGAGGAAATGCTTGCAATGGGAGCAAGTCCATTGCCACACTTTCCTCATATTCATGCTTTCAATGATCCAATTAAGGCCTTGGTATTATTGCAACTTTTTGTAGGACAGTGTGTTTTCAGTGACCTAGTTTTTGCAAAATAGTTGCTAGCTTTTGCAGACAATTTTGTTACTAAATTGTCCTTCTTAGTCAAATCTGGAAAAAATCTATCCTTTCCTCTCTATTGTCTCTATAGGAGAGATTTCCAAGAGAACACCAAATAAGCAAGTTGGAGAGGGTGATCCATGATCTGTTTCAGAATTTATTCCATTTGGAACAAGAAAATGAAGAGAAGCTTGTAGCTCCACAGAGTTGTAAAAATGTTGGTAGGTGGAGAACTCTCTGTTGGAGGCTAACAAAAATAAATCACAAAATGGGATGTGAGAGGAAAAGCAGGTACAGGATAGGTGCCTATCTAAGCACAAGAACAAGATGCACTAGCCTTCAGTTCTTCAAACAGGTTGACAAAGCAGGATGCTGACATTATTTTTCATGATCACTAGTACTAAGGTGGTGAGATTGAGGGGCAGGGTAACCTTATATCCTTTGTTGTGATAACTTATTGACCTTTACAATACTTTTATCCGACTTTGCACTGCAAGATGGTGGAAACGTGCTCATACATAAATGCATGGTTGTCTCCTGACCATGAAAGCATTTGTATATTTTTTGAGGTGAGACATTCTACAGGATTCCTTGGGGCAATGCTTTTCTCTTTCTGCAATAATGCTGGAAAACCCATCCCAGTGCCTTAGTGGAAGAGAAATCAAAGGGAATCTTTACAAATGTGATTACCATATGAAATGCTTTGCAAAAACAAGGCATGTCTGTGGAAAAGGAATGGAGACCAGACAAAGGTGAGCAGTCTGTAGCTCATCTCTGTAGCTGTGAAAGGTTCTGCAGATACTCAGATTCAGTGGAAGGGAAATTTGTCTTTCAGGTTGTGAGCCCACCTCTGCTCCAGTGCAGCCTTTTGCTTGCATGAAGGAATAATCCAGCTGTCTTATGAGAGCTTCAAGGGGACCTAGCTACTTGGCCAAGACAGATCTTTGAAGTGTGTATGGTTAACTTAAAGGTAATGTATCCATATCAATCTTTCCTATTTGACAGTTTGCAAGAGTCTTAAATGTTAAACTAGTTAAGGAAGAAAAAAAGGGGTCTCAGAAACAAAATAAGATTTATATGGACCTTGGGGTAATTCTGGATTCAATACTTGGCTTTGTCACAGACTTTTGTTACTTGTGTGTTGTAATGTATCATTTCAGTTTTTCAAAAGTTGATCCATAGGAATACTAAAGAAAAAGTATCTTTGAAAAAGCATCAAATATGCTTGGCCCTATAAGATTATTAAAGGAATGTGTATATTGGCATTTGTGAAACATTTATGCATGAGGAATAGTTTTGGTTTAATGTTTTTCCCATATTAACATTTGATCAATACAAGTAGTTGCTCTATTTTCCCTTGGGTTAGGAGGTTTAGGGCTTCCTGTTGAGGTTCTCATATTATAAGTGGAGTACTCCACTGGAGTGTGGAATGACAGCAATCAGGGAACAGTGGTTTCCTCATTTTTAGATATTAAAATGGAAGCTCAGCTGATGTCTCTAACCCTGTCCCAAAAGAAGAAAGCACCTCATTTAGTTGCATCTCATCAGTAACTCTCATTTACCAATTCTTTCCTCTTACAAGAAACTTTCTGAAAATAAAATTATGTAAAGGAAATATCATTACCATTTTTAATTAAAATTATATGCAATTATGCTTTAAGTCTCTCCTTATGCTTTTTTTTTTTTTGCATGCTGAATCACAGCACTGTGAAATAAGATAAAATATAGTATGCCTAGACTTCTACAAAAGGATTCCCTTCAAAACTGTCTAAACCCAATTTGCTACATTTCTTTGCCTGCAGCAAGAATATCAACACATACTGTAAATCTTTCTGGTTCACTCATTTGCTTTGTCTGTTTAAACTGAGACAGTGAATAGCAAACATAAAATATGTTATTCCATTCTGTATGTGTCTGTAATTTTGATGCTTTTCTAAATGAAAGGTATTATACTTTTTGACTTTCTTTCTTTGTCCCTTTCTCAACAGTTGCTATTCAGTGAGAGACAACTTTATGCTATTTAAAGCAGTCACACATTCTTCCTCCTGAAAACTTTTCTTTTTCAGTTAGTTAATAAATGCAGTTAGTAAAAACTGATGTAGCAGTCCAGTCTGCCCAGCCTGGAGCTCCTCCCCTGCATGCCAGGGTAAGGTTTCTGGGTCCATCCAATGCAGTACCCCCTTCAACAGAGAGCTCTGCCTCCCTCATTTATAGCTTAAAGTTTATCACTCCCTACAAGCAATGAAGAGGAAACCATTCAGGTATAGATGGTTATATTCCAGATTTCTATAGTTGGAGGGTAAACCACACCCAAAGTAGTAAATGCTGCCCTCATAACAAGAGTGACAAAACTGAGTTTACTGTACACCAGTTAGAAATCCTAATCTGACTCCTGACTAGACCTAGTTTTTATCTGGGCATCACAGAGCCAATCTGCCATTAGTTCTGCAGCTCATTCCCAGGTCCCAGTCCTGTGTGTTGCTAATACTCAGTTATCAGGAACTTAACTACCATGACCTATGGAATTTTGTCGAAAAGTAAAATGGTGTGATTAAAAGGATTATGAGGCCCTTCCCAAAATACAATATTGATTCTAATGAATATCTAGTGAAACAGCATCATGTTTTTCTTCTGCTGCTCTAGTTAGCTCTCCAGCACCAGCCATCAAGCATTTAATCCTTAATCAACCTCACATGTTTTCATGCCATTCTTTCAGATCATGCACACACATTTTGATTTTCACACTGTGAAGGTAAGCCCAAGTTACTGTCAAGTTGACAGTGCAGTTAGAAAACATTTGGGATATGGATCTTGAAGCATTCACACTTATTCTTAGGTCACTGCCAGAGATTTGATACTGGACACATTGAATTTAGATTTTTATATGTTTTGTCCACTTCTTGCCTCTAATACAGTTTGGTTTTCAGTATTGGTTTCCATCAAGATTGCAATTACTCATCATGCTCATGAGCACAAGCAGTTTTGTTTTCCAGAATAACCATTACAGGTTTCAGGATCTTTATTGCAAATTTAGAATGTTCTTGCTTGTATTGAATATGTTCAACTAAAGATGAATACTGACTACCTCATGCATAGGCCCTGTATGAAAATAACAACATCCAAAACAAAATCTTCAATCTATAGCCCCAACAAAATATGGTTGCTTAGGAAGCTGTGTAGGAATGGGGGCCAAAGAAATCATTCTCACCACATACAGTAGTTTTCTGCAGGAAACCTTGGACTGAGGTGGGTTTCGGGAAAGAGGAAGAGAGTATAAGTTGGGAGTCTGTGGTAGCATCATTCACAGCCTACTTTCTCCTCTATTCCTCCACTGGATGCAACCACGCTGGGGATGCTGCTGTGTAGCCTCTGTAGCCCTGCACAAAAGGGCAGGCAGGACCAAGCTTCCAGGTCTTCTGCACCAGGTCTGTCACAAGTGCTTACAAAATAACTTGCTGTCAAACCTGGTGTTTACCTATATGCCAAGATGATCTCTAGAAATCCGATTTTGGGTGTCTGCTAAGGATGAATTTAGCATGGAGAACCATGAGCATACAAGTACAGTGTGATGATGGCAGAGACAGATTCCAGAACCCTTCCGGGTTAGAGGCCAACCTGGACTTCAGACTAAGTATATCTTCAAAGAAGTAGGCGTATAAGCAGTAGTTTGTCCAATAAGGGAAGCAGATGATTTGAGCTGATTCAAGCTGTCAATATGCTTCAGCACTGAATCAAGCTACATCAGGAAGACAGTTGCATCTGATTAACTAATGAAAGATTGCTTATGTGTTTAAAAGGAACATAAAATCAAGTTTAGTGGTTGTTTGTCATTGACACATTTATAGACTGTTTTACCTGCCCTAAATTACAAGTATGAACAGTTTTGAGTTAGGTGAAAAAAAAAAAAAAGACAATGCATATTTCATTGTTCTTTACAACAACTACGGGTTTAATTACAGAAAACACTCATCATGCATTACTAATCAAATGCAGACAATATATAGCACAACAAAACAGAATGAATACTCTGAAGTCTTTCCAGACTAATAAGAATAACTAATCTGTGAATCAAAAGATAATTGAATATTCTCCAGTATCCTCCCCACTTTCAAATATTTAATCCAGGTACCTTCTTCAAATTTTATGTGAAAAAGCTCATGTTTATTAACACAAAAACCAGAGCACTATAGCAACTTCTAGACAGGAATTTGCAAAACTGAAAACTATAACTCATAATTTTCTGTGCTGGAATATGATTTTTTTTCACTTGTATGTTTTCCCACTTGACATTTTCCTTTTCATTGCAATCCCCCATTTTGACAAAGCTCACTAGGGAAAGCTGCCTGGTCTCAGCCCATGTAGCTCTATTTTCAAATATTTAATTCAGCTCAGAAGACCAATTAGCTATATGTACTGCATTTTTATCTGTACTTTTATTCCTGAAAGCTGTGTAATTGATGCAATATATAAAATATACAATTTCGCATGAAGTACCTGTAAGACAAGACTCTTATGTTTAAGAAAAAAATTATTTCTGATGAATCTAATGGAGTAATATAAATTTGTAAGAGGTCTGATTTTGTGCATTATTGCATTCAAATGAGTAAATATACCAATTATAACAACAAGCAATTTAAAAAAATATATCTGTTGAAAGTTTTACCATAAGAAATAAACTTTTAATTATTTTGAATAATATTAGTCTTAGTGATAGGAGTACCACCTTGTGAAATATATGTATAATCTTATAGTCATCATAAAACCTGTTTCTTAAAAGTGTCTCTCCTAAGGGAACATAAGGCATTTTAGTCCTAGTGTTTCACATAAAATTTACATGACTTCACTTTTAATTTTTAAAACCCCAGAAATTTAGGAATAAAGATGACAATGTGAAAAAAAAATTATGCATGCCATAACATAATTTTGAGCTGGGATTATGAATGGTAGATCTTATTTTTTACTTTTTTTTTAACTGGGCTAAATATTCAGGTTACATAAAACAAATCACCTCGATGGTTAAGTCTTCAAATAATCCAATTTGCAATCAGCTGTTCTGAACTATATCTTAAAGTAAACAATTTTCGGCAGAGAGAAAGGACTTCACCAACAAGCTTATGAAGTTTATAGTGAAGACCTTTTATTACACAAAGCACACAGTTTATAAAGGGTTAGGACTACAGCTTATTGGCTAAAAGAGTTAACACACCACCACGCCAGATACTTCAATTGGTTAAAACCTATCTCTCACAAGTCCCATGTTTATATTATTTCACCCAGGCTGTTTTCGTGCACCTGCAGAGTCCTGTGAACTCCCACTATGTGAATTCTTGGGGAGTAAACCACCTCCCTGCCAGCCAGCAGCAGCTGAGCTCCTTGCTGCTTCTGGCTGATAGCTCAGTCTCACAGGGTTTTTCTATAGATCTGAATTGCTCACTTTTGATTTTACTGTAACAACAATATCTGAGTTTCATGACCTCTGTATCAGAAGGTATGTTTATGACTCATTTTGTTGATCTTCATGTTTCTCTCTCTGCCACACTTGTCTTTTTTCCCCTCTCTTTAAAAGGTAAATATTTTATCCCCTTTTAGTTTCTAAGTGAATGATTTGCTGTGGTTGACTGACAGTGTGGTTGTATATGTGTTTATGTGCTTCCCGTTACTTTTACGCTCATCAATCACGTTATAAAGGGTGGTTGGTGTCAGTCACAAGATCAGTTTGAAACAGAAGACTTGGGGTTTTGTACTTACAGATATTTATTGCATTAATAGATAGTTACTGTAGCACACATATTATGACACAGTAAACTAAAGGTTAAAAACATTCCCATTTAATTTTCAAAGACTCTAAAATCCTTAATATTTGAGCATCTAATTTGCAAGGACACAAATGGTGGTGTGATACTGCCTCTCTGCAGAATAGCAAGAAGCTTTCCATCCTCTCCATGCATCAATCTGCAAACAGCGAGCAACTATTGATGCTGCACTTCTAAAGAACACAATGTATTTAAAGCAGTGAAGGTGGAAACTGCACTGAAATCAATACCATCTTGAAAGAAATCAGAATATGTGCCAGAACAAAAGGAAACAAGCGTAGGGGCAACAAAGTAGTCCTCACTAAAGCTAACCATTTAAAGCAAAATGAAATAGTGATTTAGTACTAAACCCAAATCTATTTAGATTCCAAAATAATAAATAATTAAGCTCTTTCTATATAACTGCTCTGTTAGTAGCAAGAATCTTAAAATCTGCTCTAGGATTTAGTACAGATGCAGACAGGCAAGGCATGGCTGCAGATTTCAGGTTAGTGTTTCAGCCTCTTTTTTCTGTCCTCAGCCAAAGGAAGAGAACATGAGAACATGACTGTGATAAACCTACTCTGTGTCTGGATTTCTGCGCCCAAAGGGGTGGGTAAGAGTGGGAGGCAGCTGCAGCAAAATCAAAAACTTTTTTTTTCCTGAGAATTGAGAGTGTGTTCCAAAGGACAGCAATTTAAACTGGATTTCAGCCCTTGTAGTCCTCAGAATTCCCTCAATTTAAATTGAAAATGGCTCATGGAACTCATAACAAAATGGTGTTGCACCATGGGTAGAAAGCACTGATGTGAGTAGCTTTTAATATCCCATTTCCAATAATAAATAATCTAATTCAAACTGACTGCAGCTATATTTAATAATCACACTTAAGAAAGCATAGTGAATTAATTGTGTTGAACTTTCATTCACATTAATTGTTTTGAACTTTCATTCACAGTGACAAACCTGTGCTGTTATCTCTGACTGGAATTTAAATAGGTAGCAGCCTTTATGTACCTCAGTGCCCCTCCAATTCTCTTTTCCTTTTAACACAGCCCTACTTCCACCAATGTTCAGCAAAAAATTGAAACACTCAAGTCTCCACAATACTGAATGTCCCCTGCTGTCACTTTCTTTCTACAATTACCTTACTGTACTAAGGTGACCAGAAATGCTCATGGCATATTAAATATGATCTCATTAAGGATATAAATGTTCAACTAGTATTGCTTTGCTTGTATCTCACACTAGGTCAAATCAGCTTTTGTCTGTGTGCATGGACTTCACTGACCTAGTATTTGTGAGAGCATAGTTTGGCTGAGGATGTAGTGTTAGTATTTCTCTTTGTTTATGGCTATATGGAAATTAATGAAGGAAAGCAATATGTCTTCTGTTGTGGAAACATTTTTTGGTACTTACTATGACACAAACGCAAAACATTATTGCAATATTTATTGGTGCAATTCTAAGGATGGGTGAGAGCTGAGTGGAAATGCTGCTACATGGATTCCTTAGAAATAATGCCAAGGATTTCTTTCTTAACATTCAGCATGAAACTCCCAATTCAAAAGCAATGCAACAGGCTGCTCCTAGTGGTGATCTATCTTTTCCCTCTTTTAACCTCATGCAAACATAGGTAGCCTCTTTCTGTTTCTTTCTGTCCACATCACATCTTTTAATCCATCTGTTTGTCTTCATAACACTTCCTGTTGGTCTTTTTCTCTGCTGACAGCATCTTTCTGTTTTGGGAGTGTTTTGAAGTACATACAATTTTTGAAGGTGTGATCACAGCAGGGCTTCAGAGAAAGAAATTATTATTGGCACTTCCCTGCTCCATGATGAGATCCTTCACAGGTTGCAATTTTAATCCTTGGTGGCCATTTCAGTTGTTGTATCAGGTTTTGTTTCAGAGTGTGGGTGCAGATTTCATGAGACTGGAATTACCCACCTGTCATGGAACCAGGGCTGTTGTGCTCTGCAGGAAATTGTGTGACTGTAGAGCCAAAACAAAGTCCAGTTGGATGCCTGTGGTTACACCTAGCATATATACCAGCATGTAGCCTAATTCTGCAGTTTACCCCTAGGTCCTTAGCTGCCCACACTGCAAAACTATGAAAGAGTACAGTGCTTTTTCCAAAGTTTTTGCTTCCTTTGAAGCAAAACCCTATGTGGGGATCATTGAGGTACAACATGGGATCCTCAATAGGTTCAACAAGGGCAAGTGCAAGGTCCAACACCTGAGGGTGCAATCCTCAGCATCAACACAGGCAGGGAAATGAATGGATTGAGAATAGCCCTGCCAAGAAAGACTTGGGGGTGCTGGTGGAGGAGATATGAGCCAGGATATGAGCCAGCAATGCCACCAGTCCTGGGCTATATCAAAAGAAACATGGCCAGCAGGTTGAGGGAGGTGATTCAGCCTCTCCGTTACACTCTGGTAAGACCCCCTCTGCTGCATTACATCTAGCTCTGGGGTCCCCAGTACAAAGAAAACATGGACTTGTTAGAACAAGTTCAGAAAAAGCCCACAAAGATGATCAGAATACTGAAGCACTCCTCCTATGGAGACAGGCTGACAGAGTTGGGTTTGTTCAGCCTGGAGAAGAGAAAGCTACAGGAAGACATTTTAGCAGCCTTCCAGTGCCTAAATGGGGCCTACAAGAAAGCTAGAGAAAGACTTTTTACAAAGGCATGTAGTGATAGGACAAGACCTAAAGGTTTTAAATTAAAAGAGAGTATAATCAGACTAGATATAAGGAGAAACTTTTAACGAAAAGGTGGTGAATCACTGGAACAAGTGTCAAAAAGAGGTAGTGGATGCCCTATTCCTGAAAACATTCAAGGCCTGGTTGAAGAGGGCTCTGAGAAAGTCAATATACTTGAAGATGTCCCTGCTTGTTTCAGGGGAGTTGGACTAGATGACCTTTAAGAGTCCCTTCCAACCCAAACCATTCTATGATTCCATGATTCATTCACTTCAAGGTCCCACATAAGAGGCAGTATAAGGAAGACAACCAGGTGTGACTCCCTCTCCCCCTTTCCCTTCAGGCTTTGCTGTCCCAGTTGTCCTGTGCTGGCACACCGTGCTTCAGGGTATATCAGACATACCCTCAGTCTTCCATCTTTCAGTTAAGCCCTTTTCGTGGATACCTCTAAGTCAAATGTTTTTCTAATTTTTTCTTTTGTATATATTTGCATTTTCCATCCTGGATGGGATTTTGGTGTATACCCAAATAGGAGTTGACCTATCAATTTAGCCCATGCTGTAGATATCTTGTGGGCGGTCCCGTGGTGTAATGGTGAGCACTCCAGACTCTGATCACAAGGTCGTGAGTTCGAGTCTCAGTGGAGACCGCACCATCCGATCCCGTCAGATCTCGGATGCTCAACAGGGTCAGCCCCAGTTAGTACCGGGGGCTGTAGACAGTCCTGAGGACTTCACTGTCACCGTCCAAGCTCGCTCGGCCGTGGCAGATGGACCTTGGGACTTAAACGGTGTGGACAGTTCTGCACACGCTGTGCCTCACCTAAAAAATCCACTGCGCAGCCTCGAAGGGCCACCCCCACGTGGGGACAGCCCTTCCCAAATCTTCGTTCGCGAAGTTTGGCCATACATACATACATACAGATATCTTGTTTTCATCATCACTTTCTTCCTTCAGCTATGCCAAAGAAGCTAAAGAATATCTTGTGTACCAAAAGGCAATAAAAACACACTGGAAAGACTGAATAGTTAAGAATACAGCCAGCAGAAAGCAGCTCACTTCCAAGTGACCTCTACTTGCTTGCAGTCGTGCTGTTTTGAGCGCTCATAGTCTGCAAGAAACAGTCACAAATGGATGCAAAACACAAACTCAAGATCCCTTCCATGATATGTGTGGCATGATTATTATCTAATCTTTTAATGTAAGTTATGTACAATTGTGTGGAAAATATAATATCTTTCTGAATTAAAAATTTGTACTAAACACTGCCCATAGGCGATAAACTACACAGTCATTAGTCATACACAGTTCAAAACTGTTTTCTTGATAATATCAGAACTACATATTCTAGAGAAGTTTTTCAAATCACAAACAAGAATATGAGGAGGAAATATCCACACTTATCTAAATAATTTCCTTCTTAATTTAATAAAAATATATGTTCATGAAATGAAAATGCAAATCCTATGCAAATCTCATAAAGGATTTTCCATCTACAGAGAGATCAAAAGCATGTCTAGATTTTCCACCAATCAGAAGTATTACTCCACTATAGAGAAGATTGGATTTAAAAGTATTTGTTGTGGTCATTACTGCTTTCTCTGCATTAAAGTCATACTCTTTCATATCTTGATAAGCATGATTTGAAGAATGGAGAGCAAATCAAAACATGGACAAAACCCCCTCAAATCCAACACAAAAAACCCCCACGTCATTGAAATCAGTTATTGAGGAAATTACACCAAATATATTTCAGCAGAAACAATGCCAGGTATCAAATAGGAGATGAAAATATATTCCTCCAGGCAGTAGAATGTATTGTTTTTATCCAAAATCAGCAATGGCAATTCTGTAACTAAAGAGTGATGCATCAAATTAAGCAGCACATATCAAAACAGAAGCTTCTAAAGTCATTCATAGAAATGATGCAGATTCAAAATCAGTATCAAAACCATCATTCAGGTGTGAGCAAATCATAGACTAGGCTGTATCCAATATTCAGCAGCTCACTGTGGATGAACCCTGTGTTGTAACAGACTGCAAAATCTCCTTTCTCATCACCTGGTTTTCCTGGGCACTGCAGAGCTGGTAGCAAACCCCATTTTCTCTCCAAGCTCAGAGCTCTGTGTCTGCTGCTGACCTTTGCTGGGACAGGACCAAGAAAGAGACAAGTGACCTCAGAAAGCAAACTCATTTTTAAAGCATCTAAATCCTCTGAAGGGGACCAGAAAGGCCAGGAGCTTTGTACTTCTGAAATTTTTCAGTTTAGAATAGTTGTAAAATATAAATTATTGCTTCTTTTCTGCTACTTACTTAAAATTTAAGGAATTATTGCAATGATACCCTAACTTTTGTGATTTCACATTTTCCCTTGTTTCTGTGCATCTCTAGTCCTTGTCAAAGAAATCTGTGCAGTGATGTAAAATAGCACCTAACTAGTTTTGAGCTTGTGTGGGATGAGTTTCTCTTTTTTTAGAATTTCTGCAGGAAACAGTTATTCAGACTGAAAGTTGCACAGGCTAGATAGGCAGCACAGAAAAATAGTCTGAAACAACTCAAATACAGAAATACGTGTTTTCACAATGTTTTAAAACTTCATCCCAGAGGAAACACTGATGTCCTAAAATTCATATGTAATTATCACAGACCAGATCTTCACATTTCATATTTGCCTATTCTCTGCTACCCCAAAGTCTCATGAACTTGGAAAAGAAGGGCTAAGCAGATCTATGTGCTCTAGCAAAAGGCACTAAGTGATAGCCCATGGCCACAGAAGACTATGGGACAAAGTGGTGAGGTCTTCAGAATATAAAAGACTGAAAGAGCATTATGCTTTTCAAAAAAACACATCCACTGGTATAACTACATTTTATTTTAAAATTGTCTTTGTTGTGTCTTTGTCTATTCTCCATTTCTGTTAACAAATATAGCCATTTTTGATATCCTGTATATTTATCTGCCAGGTGGAAGATTATTTTCCTGTGGTTACTAATCATTTCACATAGCATGAAGAATAACTGATCCTTAAGGAGATTTTTCTTAAAAGATTCTATTTATAGGTAGTTCTGTTTAATATAAATTTTATGGCATAGCAAGGTTGTGTTCTTCATCTCCTTTTACTGCCAGCAACATTTATACTAAGTAAAATGATATTAGTAATACTCTATTACCTTTGTACATTATTTTCCATTTGAGCTTTCTTTAAGCATTTATGAAAAATAATTAGCATCCTGTAATTCTGTGAGGAGCCTTCTGATTTCCAGTCTTATCTTTGCACAGTTGGACCCACCTTTCTCATATGTCCTGTAAGCAGCTATATAAAAATAGTTCAGTTCATGTAAACAGATGAGTTTATGTCAAACTCATAGAACTTAGGTCCATTTCTGCCAATGGTTTGGCCGACACAAAAATTCTCCAGGCTACTGTTTTTATAATCCGAAGGGACTATTGATTACTTTCCATTATCCTGTCCCCTCTTTCAGTATTTTTTTACTGTTAGAAATTTTCCTGATCTATGAGACAGAGCAGTGAACAAGGTCCCCTACCCAGATAAATCTTTACATCTAGGAGCAATAACGCATGGTTTGTGCTTTTTTTTCTTTGTCACAGAAACACAGACTAATTCAGATAGTAAGAGTCCTTGGATTCCTGCTCAAAGCACATGGATGGCCTTGGCCAGCTGAGTTTTGAGTATCTCCAAAGATTCATGTTCCATATCATCTCTGGGGAACCTACTCCTTAAATTAACTCTCTGTGTGAGGACGTTTTTCCTTACATGTAATATGAAATGGCCATATAAATGCTAGTGCTGCCCCAATGAGATCTTTGTTTCATTGCTACTTTGTCCTACTGCTGACTCCTGCTCATCATGTACCTGCCAGGCCCCTCCATGTCCACTCCTTCCCAGCTGCTTTACAGCCTGTGCAGAGGCTGAATGGGTTATTCTGCAGATGCAGAGCTCTGCATTTGCTCTTGTTGAGCTGCAGGAGGTTTCTGTCAATCCATCTTTCCAGCTTGCTTGAGAAGAGCTCAGTGGTGACCTCTGAGGGTGCTGTTTGTAAGGAGATGCTGGTTGCACTTGGAATTACATTCAACAATTCAGCCAGTTTTTCACCCACTTCATAGTTCACCCATCCAGTTCATCTTTTCTCTCAAAAAAAAAAAATTGCAAGGAACTATCATTCTTTATAGGATTAGAACTTGATTCTAGTTATTCTTTTTTCTTTTGTCAGCCCTACCATTGCTAAACCTGAAATCAGGCAAAACAGGTTCAGGAAAGTAAACTTAATGACAGAAACAGTTTTCATTTTCTCTTCCCCTCTGTATTTTTTAATGAATGGATGCTGTAACTACAGGAAACTATGAGCAAAATGCAGCTCATCATCACTGCTTGTGAAGGAGATGCTGCTCCTGTGCTGCCAGAGCTGAAGAGCTCCCTCCAATCTGGCCATAGCAGAGATGCTCTTCAGGAGGGGAAGGGCAGAGAAGCTGCCTATGTGTATTGCCACCCAGAGCCCAGGCTTTACCTTCTGCTTGTTTTTCACCCCTCTATGGTTACAACACACATCTGCTCAACTGTCCATGGGGACAGGTGATTAGGCGAAGTAATCATCTCTTGAAGTGCTGTAGATATTTCTCTTGGTTAGGCTTTGAAAGGGGAAGATGACGAATCAAACCCATTCAGTCTCTCTCAGATATGAGATCCCATGCTCTTCACAGACAGCACTTCCAATCCTGATAACAGATTTTTTTAGCAGAAGTAGAAGTGAACCTACTCCTTCCCCTGGAGCAATGTGGTTTTGCTGTTTTTATTCTCCCCTAAAGAAAAAAGGCTGTTTCAGTTCTATAAGGTATCAGAAATACCATCAAAACATAATCTGCAACAGTATGTAATTATGTTTTCATTTCAGATCAATCTTTGACAGACATGCCTGAAGGCAAAATAGATTCATATCCCTAACAACCTTCTAGCAGCTGAAATCTATAAACAGCTTATAAAACGTGCAAATTACTATTTCAACAAATCAGAAAGGCTTAAAATAAATCTCTAAAAAGTAAGGTAACTAAATTAAACTCTGAACAGTGAACACATTCAGTAGCAGAGAAAACTGGACAGTCATTTAATAAATCTCTTTATGGTTGCACTAATTTTGTTAAAGGAAGTACCCCAAAATTAACAAAGTCTGGGTTGGTTCTTGTAAATGTTGAAGTCAGATCAACTACACTGACACTTCTAGAGACCATGAAAACTCAGTCATGTCATGAGGGTAAGGAATGGGAACTTAGATACCACCCTACAATACTTATCCTGAGGACATTCTCAAATTACAGAGGAGCTTAGGAACAAATTGTGTTGTAAATAACCAAAACTCCATTGCCTAGAACTGTACTCCTGTGGAAGCATCTCCTTTGGGCTTTATTTCTGCAAGTTTTGCTAGAACAGAAACATTTTGGATTTCTGAATAAAATTCTACCTGTAGGAGAGACAGTCAGAGTACACAGTTGAGATTTTTTTTCAGAATCAGGAAACTGGGTGTTCTGAAGGGTCTGATTCAAACTAGTGTGTGAATCATAAGGTCAATAAATGCAGAGAGAATATGTTTCATGTAGGCAGCTAAGCTCAGGGGCACATGGATGGATTTTACTCTCCATAAAGAAAAGTTAAATAACCTATTCTTAGACCCATCCATACACCCTTTTTATTTTCTCCTTTAGTTCATTTGTCCATTGTCACTAGTCTGAGGAACAGATATTGCTGCTGAATAAGGAAGAAGAAGGAGTCCAAAGCGAGACTGTCTGAACTCTGACCTCACAGCACTGTGCTGCCTTTTTCAGAGAGGACATGGTGTGACCAGGGAGTGCAAGCCCTCCCTATACTTCCCAGGGCATGGGACAGCCCCCTCAACAGTCCATATGTGCCCAGTTCCTGGCTTGGTGTATATCCAGAAGATGGTAAAGCCTTTTTGCTCCATGGACTGATAATATAGATACATATTATTTGGCTGAAAGGAAAAGAAGATCCCTGTGTCCTTTTTGTGGTTAAATAATACAAGTGTGTTTTTCATGTTTGTAGCTGATTCATCAAGTAATCCTATTATTATGGAAAAAAATATGGCATGACTTTATGATGTGGCAAGGCATGACAGTGACAAGTATGCAACAAAAGAAAAATAAACCCAAAAGTAGGAATGGATTTCATTACATTCAGAAAATTTTTTTATCCAATGAAAAGTAATACTTGTTTGAATATGTTTGTGAATATTTGTTGAACACGGCAGTAAGTGGTGACTTTTCTGTTACAAGCAGAACCTACATTTTAACAGTTGTATAACAGTGAATCAAAATATAATGATCATCCAAAATATCAAAGTTAAATATAGGGATGAATCTGTACAAAATGAAGAACAAGCATGTGTGCTTTCTCATGGGTTATGAAAATACGTACTTAAACATTTTAGCAGACTTTTGTGTTCTCCATAAAGTAAAAATATACCCTGCCAGTTATGCTAGCAAAGCTTAAGCATTTAAAGCAGCAGCATTGCTTCAAGATTTAACATTCATGACTCTCAGTTAATATTCTCTAGGTATTTTTTTAAAACTGAATTATCTATTTATGTTTAAATTCTGAAATGTGTTTCATTTAAGTTGCTAGTACAAAGTTTTACTGAAGCTTTTTAATCCATTTCAGCTTTAGCAAATATTCTCCACAGTATTTCATCTGAAGGCTTTCCTGTTTGTCTTAATTTACTGTGAATAAATTTGTTTCTACAATTAGCACACAGGCCTCTAAAGCCAGAAATACCCTAAATTAATGGTATGGTGCATTTGGGGATGTAACTTAATTACTAAATCTAAGTAGTAGAACTCTGAGCAAGAAGCTTATTTTAAGTATTAGGAAACTTGCAGGACAGAGCTGAAACTTCCCAGTGGAAATACAATGATCTTTACATGTTTCACTAATGAAACCTACTTCAAGCAATGTGAGGCATTATGTAACATCCAAAAATATAGGAGATAAAACAGCATTCCCTTTGTAAAATAACCCTTTAATATAAGGCTGTTGAAGCTTATGTACCACTTAACAGTACTAGGTCTGTCATTTTAAATTCTTCCAGACAAGCACAGAACCTTTTGTCATTACAGTTGTGGCTGTTTGTGGGAGCAAGCAAGAAATATGGGGGTTTTGAGCTTTCCTCAGCCTGTGGATGTGCAAGTCAACAAAGCTGATTCCTCTGTGCATAGTTGCTTCATGCAAAAAACATGAGAAGCACTGGGTGCAAGGAAAGCACGTTTTTGGTGTGAGCTGGAGAAAATCTGTCTATTGTGCTCAAAGACAATCATCTTCCACAAAGCCCTGGAGAGAAATTTGCAGTGCTGTTATACATGGGACTGAATAATTCAGCTTATATTTCTTTAAAGTGTCACAAGGCGGTGACAACAAACAAAAGATATTTGTTGAAATAACTTGCTGTTTAGGCTTTTTGGAAAATATAGCATCCCTCACAATAAATGAACTCCTCCTTTGGGAGCACAGGGCCACGTCTGCTGCCAGCTTCTGGGCAAGGAGTAAAGGAGATTGTGAAAGCCTTAGCGCAGCATTTCCTTGCCTTTATGATTTTGTCACCACGCCAGCATTTTAACATCACACTAAACTTTTTTCATAATAGCAAAATCTAAAGCAAGAGTTTAGTTTCCTAAGTTATAATGAGATTTCCATATACGGTTTCAGCTCCAGCAGGGGCACCATCTGCAGCACTGGTTGTTAAATACACATTGCTACATTAGACACTAGACAGGTATGAAATAAACACTATCAAAATGTTAAACAGAAAATTGAGCAACGGATTGGTGGGGAAAATGGGTCTCTGAAGTTCATATCACCTAGACATTTAAAACAGGAATTCTTAACATTTTATTAATCTGAATTTGTTTGTTTTTCATAATACAATAAACAGACCAATCTATTTTAATATTTCCATTTATTACAATGGTCTGGAACCATTATATAAAAATATAATAATATATAGTAAAATCATACAATCATTCTAATGAGGTTTACCTCCTTCCTAATAGAAACGATAATATGAATTATTATGCACATACTGCACATGTTTTATGCACATGAGGTTTTTTATCACTTTGTATTCTCTTGTTATTTTTGGATCAACACTTATATGGTCATAGTATCTATGGCTAGTACTACTTACTGGCAGATAGTAGAGCACCTGCTCAGCAACAACCAAACAGATTTGCCACTCAAATCCCTGGACAAGATGGATGGTTTTGACCTGCATGGTGGGCGCTTCCTCTTCTGGAAAACTGGGAGACGAAGGAGAAATCAGTAGTGCTCTTGCACTCTTTGTGCGGGATCTGTGAGCTACACATGCCTTTGCTGAGATCTGGGAAATGTTGCTGTGTCCCGTCTTTTCAACATAGCCAGCAAGTATCAAGGAACTGTCTTGAGTAAATATAGCTTTGCTTTCAGACATTCTTTTGTTGGAAATTCTTTTTCCTTTTTTTATGTAAGAAAAGGATGAGCAGAGTTTTCTTATTTACCTTCTCAGCACAGTCATTGCCTCAGTTATTTCTATCATGGATTGTTTTGTGCAAGTCCTTTTCAGTGCAAATACTCTTTTCAGCATTTTTTGATAGATGTTCTTAATACTCATCTGTGCTGTCTTTTTTTCTGAGCCATCCATTTTTTGGGAGCAGATTCAAGATGTATATGGTTCATGTATCCCTTTTTTTCAAGACAGTGAAACCTTCATTATTTTTCCCATTTTATACTCTAGGTATTCTACCAATTTCTTCATTTTCCTAGTGGATGGTGCACATAAACAGCTTTTTTCTATTGAGCTTTCCACAATGACATCAAGTATTTCCTCTGTGTGGTTGCAATTAATTTTGAATGAGTTGATGTATATGAGCAATTCAAATGAACATTGCCAACACATTCTTTTCAGCCTTGACTTGTGCACTGTTCACTCACAGTTTTGTTAGCTTCCACTGAAATTTTAGACATATTTCTTGGATTTTTGTAATAAGTATGTATTTGCCAGCTGTAAGTTTGTTACCTAACAAATCATTTCCTTTCCAAAGCATGGGAAATCACACAAAGCAGGATGAGATATATTAAATATAACACTTATTTCCCAAAGGAGACTTGTGGCAGTCCAATATTGTTTAAAATGGATGGAACAGACACATGGTTAGATAGTAAGATGTCTATAATTTCATGCACAATTTCACATTGTTCATGAACAATCATACCAATGAAAATTGAAAAGATTTCAGGCAAAATAAAAACATCTCAAATAAGAGAACATTTTCATTAAATCTGGAAATATCAGATATTCTAGTTCTTCCCCCACCCCCAAGTCCATTTCAAAACCATGTTGTTGTGCAAATGGAGTGCATTTTAAATAAACTAATTTCTTTTTTTTTTTCCAGAATATATTTCAACAGTTAAACTAGTCATTGTTTTCTGTGCATAAAAATGACCATTTCTTAATTTTCTGATTTTCTTTTCAGACAAATGAAATTAAAGAGTTTAGCTGGAGGAACAGGTCCAGGTTGGGGTACTATGTCAGGAAAGATGTTGATAAAAATGACAAATCTTGGGAAAAATTACCTTTGAAAAAGGATAGGATGAATTGATATTTTTTATCCTTACAGAGAAAAGACCACTAGTTTTGGAATACAGAAAAAATTTTTCCTGTATGGAAGGTACCTGATATGCACAGAGCAGAAACAGATAAAACAGTTCAATTTAGACATTATCAAAGCTAATGACAGTAGCGGAGCTTGGGAGTTGATTACCTGGGTAGATTATGTTGTCTCTGCTAACACATCTTTAAGAAGCAGTAAGTTAAATATCTGTTAGGAGGGTCATAGGTCCTGTTTTCAGCATGAAGTTGGGATCAGAATATTATCGGATGCTTGCCAATTCTGTGATTTCTTCCTTCAAAGTTCTGATTTTAATTAATGATGATGCTTCTTCTGTCTCATTCCATGACCACTCATTCCTTTAGTCAACTCATGCAAGAGAAGTTACCTTCCTCTAATTCTTTCTTTTAACTATCTAACATTTCTTCTAATTCCTGATGTACTAGACAATGCAGTGTCAATTGGTTTTCTGTCTTTGTCTATAATGCTATTCGAATGTTCACCTCAAAGTCTCTAATTTGCCATTAATTTTATTTTACCGTGAATACAATACAAAAATAATCACAGTGTCAGAACATAGTGTAATGGCCCATATTATATAATGTCTATACTGATGGTTCAGGTTCAAATTGGAATAATTTTCCTATACTAATCACCTCATCAAAGGATCATAATGGAAACCTCAAGTGGTCTCTGTAGCCACGAACTCAAAGCATTGCACCCATCTCAGTCTCACAACTGACCTTCTAATGCTTCTGTAACAGAAGCCTCAACAACCTTAAAGTGAAACAATGGTGCCAATGCATATTCATCTCTCTCTCCTTATCGGCAAGGCCTCCACAAATTTTCACTGATTCTCTTCTGAGACTATTGTTGAAACATGAACACCATTCTTGTGTGAGTAAGGAATGTCATGTGTGAAAGAAACAAATATAACTATTTTGCAAAGTTGCACATCAAAATGGATATCTTCACAATGTTTGGGTTTTTTTTAAATGAAGAATTATGCTCCATGCATGTTCAGCAACTACTAAACACACCTTGACCTTCAGTTCTTATACTGTAACTAGGGGAATGCCTCACTGTCTAATATGATTCCTATTTGGTTTGTTAATGTTTATGTTTGGTTTATTAATTTAGATTTTATGTCAGTTAAAATGAGATATGTCTTTGCTTTGAGGGATGCAGGACTAACTGTGGTTTGGGTTTCATCCTTAAATGTAAACTTCCTGATTTTCTTAATCATTACCAAAAGAACATGTAAGGTTTTCTTTTTGATAGGAGATGCAATACTTAAATAGAGTGCAAATATTGTGAATTAATATATTGAGCTGGAAAAAGCTTATTATGTAATTATATAATACAATTATATTGTCTTGATGCTGCCTGAACAAATGTAAAGCTTGTTAAGAAAATAAAATTCTCACAATGCAGATTGACAGAAAATTGTTGTCTTGTTCAAGGAAAGAAGTTTGAAAAAGTTGTCAGCAAATTCAGCTTTCTTAGAAAATACAGTTCTCCTGAATTTAAACCAAGGTAGTGACCAAAGATCGTGCTATTAATCCACACTGGTGGGGTCTTTGCAAATCCAAGGTCTCCAAAGGCTTCAGAAGAACTGTATGGTAAGTTTTGTAATGGCAAAATGCTTCAGGAATTAAAAGGTTTAATTAAACTCTAAAACCTGACAAAATATTATCCTTACCTTTGTTACCCAAGATGCAATCAGAGAAAGTCAGGTTTTAAAACTTAAAAATGGTTTCTTTTGGTCAGTTCTGCTTGGCAGTGAATCATTTGCTATAAATTCACAACATTGAAATGCAGGAGAAGAGGCACTGCTCTCCAGCTTGCCCTGGTGTCTTAATGAGTCTGTCAAGAAGTATACTGAAATATAGCATTAATATAAGGGGCAAAGCAAAAGTAATAACTTTTTCTGATAATTCCTTCATAATTCAACAAAACAAGCACAACAATAAAACAGCATTTGCAGGATGGTAAAATAACCTAGACATTGTTTTTATTCATGGATCAAATAGATTACCATATAAACACAAAAATAAAGAAAAAGCAGAAATAAAGGCACTTTATATGTGATTTTTATTTTGTCTTCTTTCAAACCCATAACATTTGAATCTATCAGGAAAAGGATGAAGTAAATATCCTTTTATTCAAATTGTGATTATTGAAAACCAGTTTTTCTTACAAGAATGAGTGTTATTACACAAAGGATAGACTTCTTAAAAATTATAAAGACAGAGAAAAGTTCTATGAAAAACTCCGTAAAATGTCATGGTTTCATAAACGATCTTAAACTCTCTTTTGTTTATATGTATTGTTTGCCTAGTAAGATTCTAACCCTGACTCAGGCTACAAACAGAGTTTCTTTTGCAAGAAAAGTTCTGTTTCATATTTTTATTTAAGAATTTTTCAATGCAGATCTGTTTGCAAGATCAAGACAGAGGTTTTATATTCCCAGGGCCCAACAAGATTCATCAAGTTCAATTCCTGGTAGGTAGAGTAGTATATTTTGGTACTCTTGGAAGACCACACATACCATACCTGATATAAAAATAAAGAAGAATGAAAACTTATATTTAACACCCCTTCCCCCCCCAGTTCATTATAATAATTAAATGTAATCATTTTAATACATAACTTGAGTAGTCCATTGCCATTTAATTTATGAATGGTTTTACAGTTCTACACTTATTTTCCTTAATCTCAAATTATATCCTCTTTTCTCATTAGTGGCAGTCTTCCTTCCTCTCTTCTACCTGCTGCCCAGATGACAATTAAACATTTATTTTACAAATACTCCTATCTCCTCAGTGTCTAGTATTAAAGTCCAGGTCCAGCTCAGGCAGAATATTTGCAGTCTTCTTTTTCTTTCAAGTCTTCAGTTGTGGGGTCCGAGAGACACAAATTTATTTTTCATTTCTCTGTAGAGAAGAACATATCTTCCTTTGATCATATCTCTGAGAGAGTTCACAAGATTCTGAGTACCATCCCCTACTCACTGATGTGTTTCTAATCTTTGTTCTTTCAAATGGTGTAGAAGCAAGATTTCTCCTAAAATAGATACTTCAATTAATCCTTCTGTAACTGCCCAGCCCAATCATCAGCCCTAGACTCCTGGACCATTTGGTTGCAATTCTCCTTTTCAACTCTTTGTGTCTCAGTGATATAATATCTCTATACTAATCGTTGTTCCCTAAACAACTCTCTGGACAGTGACTATGTTTTCTTGTATTTGTCAATACAAAGCACAACAACCTTTGCTTCCTGGAACCTGCTGCAGTATAAATAATATCTTCAGGATCTCTTGTGTGTTTGCTTGTTATCACAGCAATAGAAGAAGAAGAGATACGAAAAGATGACCAAAAAAAGAGGGAATTTTGTCAAATAATTCATTGATATTTCCATGTTGTCAGTCAGTCCAGTTGTGTATTAAAGGAAAACTCTTTGACCTACTGTATTTCTAGACATTCATAAAGTTCTAGTAATTATTGCAAAGTGTTAGGATTATGAACAGATTCCTTACAAACAATGGTATTCTCGATAGTATCATATTTGAATAATTTTGCTGCTCCTCCCAAGTCCTACTTTCATGATCATCCTCGCCTGGGAGTTCCCTGAAGTTCTGCTGATATGGTTTTCTTTGATGAAAGTAAGGTAGCATGGATGGGTTTTGATCAAGAAATATTTCTAGGGCATTGAAGATATCCATGTTAAAAAAATATACTCCCTTTGAAGAATATCTGTCATGAAATACTTATTTTAATGAAAGCAAATATTTTAACTTTTCAGCTCTCTGTGTCTTGCTTTCTAAATGGATGTGCTTGTAATCTGTTAGAGCATTACTGTCTATCTGGGATCACATAGCTAGCATATTTTAAATAGTGCTCTGGTTTGAAAATCTGCAGGAACAGATATTTTTGAAACTCATAACATGAGGCATTTGGATCAGTTACACCCTGGAAAGTTGTTAAACTCTCCAATTCAAGAAAACAAAACGGACATATGAAATGAAAATTAATCACTAACTGGACATAAAGTTTTAACAAATATTCTTTTACTTTTTTTAAATACCTTTGTGAGATTTCAAATTTAAAAATAAACCCACCAAACTTCAGGTGATATTATCGTGTATTTATAGTTAAAGCTGTTCAAGCTATTATTATGGCTCCTGAGTCACAAATACTATTTGTTCAAAGAGAGATAAAACTCATCAAAGAAAATGCAGCATATAACACTCCCTGCTGTTATCACAGGGGGAAATGTGAGAGTAAAGCTGCAGCTAATACAGACTGCTGGGACAGTGTAATGGTAAATCTAATAGAGCTTCTGAATTTATTTGAGCAGAGTGATAAGGTGACTTGATGATGTTGAATATAAACAAAGGTACGTCTGGTAAATGTTAATGATGGTGAAGTGCATACATGAGAAACATACTTTCCAAATTCCCTTTGAAAGCTCTAGATTCCTGAAGCAATACACCCAACTGTGACCTTGGCACTGCTCTTGTAATTGAACAACGCCACATCACAACTTCTGAAAAAAAAAAAAAAAGTGGGAGTATCTTAAGCTCCATAAAGAAACATATTTTCATATTCTCATGCTCTTCCCATTAAATCATTCAATCAATGAATATAAAATTTCAATATTCTACAGTACAGATGAATCAAATGAAGTTTGTCTTCCTTTATATGGCAACCCAATCGTTTACCAAGTTAAAATCCTGATACAAAAAGTTGTATGACATATATATTCATATTTAAAATTAAATGTATAACTCTTCACAGGATGCCCAAGTACATCATTTGGGAACATACAAATGGAAGAAAATCGATCATACTTGTCAGTAGAGTTGGAACAAGCTGGGACTAAGAGTCAAATAAGTATTAGAAGTCATTGCTTAGACCTTTACACTGTGTCAACAGCATGAAGTTTATCCAGGGAGAAAAATTATAAACAAATTATCATTAATTCAAAACGTATTATAAGTGTGGCAATAGGGAATGTTCAACAAATGGCCAGTCTAATTCAAAAGGCAAGCAGCCTGGGTTTTTTTCCTTACAAATAAAGTAGGTTAGTACATCTAAAATGCTTCTGGAAGGAAAAAAAACCTTGCAACATGCAAATGTATGTAGTTTGAATAATTGCTGCAGAGCTTGAAGACATTCTTTCAGCAATGACCAACTGTAAAAAAATCCACAACCTTTCAGTCAGAAAGTGAATAAGGAAAGTAGGAAAGTTAGACATAGTGTCTGACCCTTTAGGAAGCAGGTGCCAATTCTGGCCTTGAGCGTGATAAGTTATGGTCCCAAGAAGTTTAATCTTGTGTGTGTAGAGAACCTGTCTTTAGCAAAGCTCAAGTGGGTCCCTGAGCTGCATCAACCCCCAGGCAGCCCTCTGAGCCCCTGTACTGGTATGGGAGCCACTGGGCTCTCAATGCTGTACTCATGTGACTGACTTGGCCTGGTATTTATTCAGGGGCTTCAACACATATAAGTAAAGGAAACAGATTGTAACTTGGAGGAGTGAACGAGCCTGATCCTTTGAGGGCTGAGAATCGCAGGATCAGACCCTTAGCAGTGAACGTGTTTGACCCATGTAGAATTTTTTCTAAAAATCAACATGGGAAAGATACACAAACAAGCTCTTGGAATGAACAGGCATGGTTAGGGAGAAAGGCTAAACATCAAACTTTCCTAACCAAGCAGAGAGATAGATGCCAATGAAGTAAACAAAATCTTACATGACACAAATATTCACCAAAATCACCATTATTGTCTCTCTGGGTGCCAGATGATGCAAACATATTACATGTAAAGATCATAAGGAAGCACTTCCACAAAAGGTCTAGTTTAGAAAATAATGTTTGAATAAGTTGCTAAGCCAAAAAATTTTGGTTTGTAAAGCAAACAGCAGTAGATTAAGTCTGGATTTTTAAATCAGTCAGTGAAGATTGTCTTAACTTACAGCAGAAGATGTCTTGTTACCTTCCTCTTGTTGCTGCTCTGACATGGTATAACTCTACCATGCCACCACTTACAGAAAAGAAGCAGGAGCAATTGTTGGAGAGTCAGGATTAAAATACTCAGAATGACTGATGATTGACTTAAGAATTCAAGAAAAATGGACTCATTTAATGTAGGTGACTGCTGAGTATGTTCTGATAACCTTGTTCTTTAACATGTAGAAGTTGAACACATGCAGCAGAGCCTTCAAAATCCCTATCTCTTCCTTGGAATGGTTATTGCTATTGAATGTATTTCTGAGGATGCCATTAGATAGAAGTAGGATAGCATTTCCTGCAGGCTTAAGGGAAATTTTCCCTTTTACAGAATAAAGCTGTTTATATAGAAGAAAGAGATGCATCATGTTTTTAAGAACAAATTGCCACTCCCACTTAGCAATTTATTCCAAGGAGAACATATGCTGCTTCTATGCAAAAAAGATTCCTTGTCTCCTGTTGCAAGGGTGGGAAGGTGTCTCCAGGGCTCAGCAGAAGCTGTTCACTATCAGCACTGCCGCTGTAACCTGCTGTTATGCTTGTCATCCTCTGCTCCTGCTACAGTGACTGATCACCAAGCAGGAGACCCCTCTCAGGAATGTCTGTAGGAGGTGTACATTGTTTGCAAATAAAGACAGCCTGCACTGCCTGCAATTCCCTGTGGTTTGTGGCTTTTATTGACTTTGTGGCAGCTCTCTGCCCATTTCTTTATTTCGGTTTCTGAGTCATTCTTAGTAAGAATTAAGCATTGACAGTATTTTCAGTGGCTTGAGGCAGAAGCTTATGTGACATTTGCATCATCCAAATTTGGCATCAGGCCCTTGAAATAGTCTCTGAAATTTATTTAGGTTCATTTCACCCCAAAACAAAAATGTAATTGTCTGACCTATTTTATATTTAGAGTGAGATGAACCTCTGCCTAGAAATGCCTGATTTTCTCTCCTGAGTAAAAAAAAAGGTGTCTACAAAACAATTCAGATCTAAACAGCTGTACTATAGATAGCTACATTCGTCAAGTTCCATGTGGTATCAGGACAGATACAGTCTTGGGTGGGATTTAGTCCTGATGACTTGCCTGTTTGTGGAAAAGCATTTGGAAAAGGAAGGTGTTTAGTGTCTAAATATTGCCTAAGTCGAAGACGTCCAACTCCAGGAGTGAAACATCTAATGCTAATCAAGGCAACTAAGCTTGTTGCTGTTAGGTGTATAGGACAGGTATATTAGGATTCACAACAGCCATCAGGCTTCAAGCTAGGACCCCTAATGACCCAGAGAAAATGGTGGAGTGACCTGAGTCTGCAGTGTCCTGTAGGAGGTAGTGGCCTGTTTTGTTGATGCAACTAAGATCCTCCATTAAGAATGCAAATTTACACACTTTGTAAATGAAGAAGGTACACGAGACTTACTGACATTAGAGAACAGTTCTCCTGACTCTGCCAATACAAGAGGGACCAAAGGAATCACTTTGCACCCATAATCACTGCCATCATTTGAAAGAGACGTAGAGACAGAGATTGTTCCACCAGCCTTTAAAGGAGAGCAAAGAACCAGTGGCTTAACTTCTAGATGCAAAAATAAAACACAACTCATGGTGTCTGAGAGGTGAGATTTCTAAGACAGGCAGACATGCTTCCTAACAGTACAAAGGACTGCACAGGCTGACGCTGCTGTGCATGCGGGACCAAAGTGTTCCTTTTGTGTCGGGAAATAAATTTAATTTACTTAGAAGATTTTCAGTGAAGGCCAGAGCTGATGTCAGCATGAAATATGAAGGGAGTTTTTGGTGCATGTATATGAAAGTCATGCATTATGCAAAGACAGACTGGACAGCATTAGATCTTAGCTGGGATCTCTGCAAGTCTTGTGTGTAAATGAGTGGGACCAGGGATATGGTGATCCATGAAGAAAGGATGATGCCCAGTCATCCATTAATGTCACTTATTTACTGCCCTAATACAGCAAATATAATTTGCACAAACAGCCTGCAACATTATATTGTATTAGTGCCCTTCAAGAGGAACAGAAATGAGATCATTTTGCTGGCTCATTATTTCTTGAAGAATTGCTATTTGATAGAGGGATACCTTTTTACTGCTTGCCCTGCCAGCTGAGACTCAGCCTGATGTTAAGCCCAGACAACTCCCACATCAGACATGTTGTCCTCAACCAAGCCCTGTCTTAGTCCTCAGCAGTAGTAGTAAAGAGAAACTGATGTGAATTTATAGCCAGTAAAGAAAACAAGGCCTCATTGTAACAAACTTGTCTGAAAAAATTCACATTTCCTAAATTTTCTTCTCTGTGGCAGGAAGAGCTAGAAATTACTCATGTTTCACACAATGTGGTAAAACGTAATTCTAAAATAAAAAAGAAGGAGCCCGAGGCATGTTACAGTGAAGTCTAGCAACTGTAAAGACAACAAGCTTTTTTAAACCACTCAGTCTCTGAAGCGTCTGCTGCCAAAATTACAAATAAAGAAAGACAAACAAAAATAAGAAAAAAAATTAGAAGTTATAATGAGTAACTACAGCATTCCTTAGCAAGAAAGATTAGGTGACTAGGTAGGAGAATTAAGGTATGTATGCAAATCATTAGCAAACTGTCACTTCTCCCAGAAGAGTCAATCCAACTTAAAGGTAGTGGTAATTTTCCAAATAGCATTTTCACCCTGAAAAGCTATTCCTGTGAAGCAATTAATTAGAAGTGCAAAATCATACCAATAAATGTGTCAGATAATTGTAGAGAAAAGCAATTCCTTCAGGTTCTGTGGGGTCAGCAGATCCCTGCCATGCAGTAAAACCCTTCTGCAGGGACCTTGAACCCAAATGTTGGCATCAACTTTTGAATGTACATAAGAAAGTGTAATTACTACAATCCCTCTGGCAGTCAGAATCTTTATTTTGAAAAGAGCTACTTTATTGTCGTAACAAAAACCTTATGGCAGCACAGTATGATATCAGCCTGGGGAACAACAGTGTGAGGTTAAAAATGTAATTTTTCTGGGGTGCTGTTTGCTAATTTATACCAAGCAGTGGCCAGTGGAAAGGATTGTGCATAAGTTTCTGGTTTTGGAAACAGACGTAAGAGTGCCACAGGAGATGGCAGGCAGAGTAGGGACAAACAACATTTTACCAAGCACAAGCTGCTGAATGTGTGTGGAAAGGCTCAAATCTTTGGTCCTCAGCACTCAAGTCCTCAAAAATGTATGTGAAACACATACATGTAAGTGGCCTTGCTGCTCATCCAGCCAACCCCACGCTAATGGCAGGCCAAGAGCCTATTTGAAATATTCATTTCAATTAGAGAGGATGATAAAGCTGTTCCAGATGATACTGTAAGAAGGTGCATATTGGAAATTGGGAGGAGTAGAGTGGTAGTGAAAGTGTTCCTGTGCCGTCATAAGAGCAATCTGACCACCCAAGGAAATCTCCCTGAGAGTAATTGTCCTATCTGAGTAGAAGCAGTTGTCTCCAAAGACATCTAGCACAGACAAGAAAACTTGCTTTGCAGCAGATGTTTAAAATATTCCATGAAGACACAGTTGCATTCTGAAACATAAATTAACCTGCAACTAAATATGCAGAAAGCTTTTACTGAGCTATAAGGTCCTTAGAACTGAAATAAACATTGTCATATGTGCAGTTTAAGCTACCTTAGAAACAACACAAGCTTTATCATTGTAAAAAACCCTATATTACCCTAGTACAGTTCTTAGCAAGCAACAGGGGTTACCTTCATCCAGTTTTTCTCTCACTAAGCATCAAAATGCCTGATCTTGAGGAAATTGGAGAGTATAAAGTCACTCTTTTTGCTGTACACCTCTTAACTTGGCCTGAGTTAAGAAATTTCTTCCTTGAAATTACTGAAATTACTGTTCTTCTTGTCACCTGTGTGGCTGTTGTTTCTCTATAACAGACATTCAGGCATAATGTGATCTCTTGACTTTAAGATGACAGTTTTCCAACTCTCCTCTGGAGTCAGCTGTCATACATATTTGGGAGGACGTGTTTCCAAAAGAGGATCCTTAGTTACAAAATTAAATTACAGTGATGAATGCTTCGGTGAGGATGACCAAGTGTTGAGATACAGAGAAACATACCTGTCTTGTTATATGACTGAGTTACAAAGGTAAGAACTATTTTGGCCTGCTTAAAGAATTTTACATGCAATTTGGTATACTTATTTTTTCTTTATGTTTTTAGTCCAGAAAATGCAAATTCTGAGCTTCTACTCTAAACATCCTTTATACAAAAATGTGCTGTAAATTCGTAGCTCCTAAACAAAAATTTGTAGCTTTTTTTTTTTTTTGTCATCTGGTTCATATATATTGGTCTTGTGAGGAATTTGAACTCTGAACCTTTAGGGGCACAATCTACAGCCCGTATCTTCTATGGCTTGAAATAGGCACTGTGATAAACCATTGTGGAACAGCTTATAGAATGACTATCTAGAAGAGACTTCTCTCACTTAATTTCAACCCTTTAAAGGTTAATCAAAACTTGTTGTCCAATCTAGTTTTAACAGCAGTGAAAGCCTCCAGAAGATCAGTATTTAATCTCAGGACAGATACTTGAAGTAGCTAGGATAAGAAAGGTGAGATGTTCAATGGTTATTGACAACATCTTGATACCTAATATTGTCTTGAATTGATCAGACTTGATGTCTAAATGTTAGATGGCTGAGGTTCAATTAAGTAATTTATTCTATTAATGATGTAAATGTTGGGATAGAATTTAGCTTACATTCCCACAGTTATACTGATTCTCAAATGGACACAAGACCCCAGAAAGGACTACAATACTCAACTCAGACACTAATGAAGTTACACGTATGAATAAACCTGTTGTCTGTTGGGTTGAATAAACTAGTTCTAATAATTCTGTATATTTTCACATTGCTTTTAAAGCAGAAGAATTGCTCTGAATTAAGTGACATTTGCTGCTATTTGTACTAGTCTAAGCAAGCTACATAATGTGCATATTAATAAGGACTCTGGAATGTGCTCTTTGGTTCACCAAAGAAGAAAATTACAGAGTAATGTTAAACATCACATATAACATGGACTGGAGACATCATCTAGATAACACAGACTAAATAAATAAAACTTGATGACATGGCAATAGATCATTTTTAGCAAATAAATATCACTTATTTTATCCAGGCTTTTTTTTCTGAAATTATTGAAATTATTGAATACTTTATATTCCTATAGAGTTCATTGCTCAGTACACTTAAAATAATGGTATTTTTTAGCTACAACGCTCAAGATCTAAATTTAGGAGATCATCCCTAAATTGTGTTCCTAGCTCTCCATGATTTGTATTTTTGTCTCTTAGTCTACATGTCATTGCTTCTCATCTGGATAACTATCTGTCCTTGTAAATTACTTGCTTTCCATTTCATGTAGACCAATCATTTGAGTTGTTCCATTGTAAATAAATTTCTTCTCATATAGCTTCTCCCCTTTGCTCTCCCTTTGTCCTGCACATACACTGAGCTAAGCATCAATGCTTTTACAGTTATTGAAATCAAACTGAGCAGAATTATTTTTGACTTATTCTTGTGGGTGTATAAATCTTGTTGAATTGAACACAATAAATAAGATACTGAACATACATAAAAGACAACCATCAAGTGTGGAATTAATTTTTCACCTCTATAAAAAAACTAAAATGCATAGATCTAAATTAGGGTAAGAGGAAATCTGCTCTAGAAATGTTTAGTTCTCTTTTGTACCCTAATAGGTGTTTAGCTGACTTTCTCATATGTAGGTGCCTATATTAAACACTTGAAGTAAGGTATGGTGACATCCACTACTTTTTCTATTTCTCATCATCTCAGTTGTTGCTTCACTGAGGTTTTTTTTAAAGAATGACAGAGACCATGCTCCTCACAATTCATCACATTTTATTTCCCTGTTTCTAGCTCAGATTTCTTTCACATTTCTCTGCATTTCACTTGGTAATAAAAAACAATAGGACATTTTCTGGGGAAATATTTAAAGTAATGCCTCCACTATAATATATAATATAAAATATATAATATATACTGTATACAATGTATAATATAATAATGTCTAATACTGGTTGCACAACTTTAAATCAGATGTTAGACATGCCTACACTCATAGATCACATTCCCTTTTATGACATATTGTTATAGTAATTTTGTGTAGTTAATTTTTCACATATTTTTACTTGGTTTCTGTTACTTTTAGACATCAATTATTTTAGCTTAATAAATATTTGTAGGGACACTTGCCTGTTCTGATTATGCAAGTATTTTCTTAATCCACCACTATGTGAATTTTATGTGTTAATAATAAACAGGTCTCACTGTTCTCAAGTATCCATTGTTTGGTGCCCCCTCCTCTTGCCCCCCCCCCCCCCCCCCCCTCGCTTCCTGACTAATACTCTTTGTTTCCTTGGGGTTTCTTTGGGACTGTTGTTTTGTTTCAAAATTTGGCACTACAGTGGAACGAAGGATTCAGTAACAGTTTTGCTGGGTATACGACTAAATTGCCTGTTTCAGTAACAGGTACAGCTAGGTTATGAAAATGCCTTCAGCATCCTGCTCATTCCATAACCCTTTTTGGAAAAGTCTTGCAGTTGGTGTAGCATGGTTAGACAGGGTCTGTTCCTGCAGCACTGCTCTTCTCAGACCAGCTCTCTAAGTATCTCTCTTCTTTGTTTTCTGTTTTGTTTTTTTTTTCTTCACTCCCAAGATATCAATTATGGTTTGCTGTATTGCTGACAGATTTTAAAGGGTCAAACAAAAAGCCAGGTAACAAATACATGAACAACACATTATGCACCCAATAGAAACAGATGAGCAGGACATTATACAAACCCAGCAGCAGAAAAGATGTGTTTCATGATGCCATCTGCTAGTGTCTCACATAAAGCTCTTACTGCAATGATTACTGATACAGAAGTGCTGAAATTGTCATTAAGTTTGGAATCCCTTTTCTAATAATTATCATAGAATCTTTTAAGCCAGTGCTGTTGAATGCATACCATTGGAATTATACATAGTAATAAGACTACAACAGTTATTTGCTGCATTGTTAATAGTGGATGTGAAGATACATATATATATTTATACAATCACTACTAGGCAGTTAAATGCCTCCCTGACATCCGATTCCGTCAGATCTCGGAAGCTAAGCAGGGTCAGCCCCGGATTAGTACTTGGATGGGAGACCTCCTGGGAAATGCCGGGTGCTGTAGGTTCTAGTCCTGAGGACTTCACTGGCACTGTCCAAGCTCGCTCGGCCGTGGCAGATGGACCTCAGAACTTAAACGGTGGGGCCAGTTCTGCGCACGCTGAGCCTCACCTAAAAATCCACTGCGCAGCCTCGAAGGGCACACCCACGTGGGGACAGCCCTTCCCAAATCTTTGTTCGCGAAGATGAGCCACACACACAATCACTACTGTTATTCAAATATCTTATATGTAAGAATAACAACTCAAAGGCTGTAATTTGTACAAAGTCAGTCTCTCCCATTCATGAAACTTATTTTGTTTTGTACATCTTCATTATTCATTTCAGGAATATGATACACACTATTTTGATTGTAGAAATTTTTATTAAATAAAAATACTCCTATTTGTGACTTTGTACTTCCTTTCCCCAGAAGTCACAAATTGATCAAGCCATTTATAAGATGTTGGAAAAATTTTAAGAAAAAAATCAGTAGAGCATACATGCTAGCAGCAAGGAAAACAAGGATGAATCACTTAATAAGTTCCTTAGACAAAGATCAACCTAAAAATTCACGAGTGAATGCAAACACATGTCTGACAGCATACAGAAGCTGTACTGTCAATTTGGACAAGTAGTTACATTATTTTCTTAGTGCACTGCAGAGAATGAATTACCCAGTTGCAGCCCTTCAACTACTGAATTGTAAGCTGAGGCATTAGTTACATTCATTGTAGACAAATAACAATGTACTTCTCCTGTGGTGAGATTGCAAAGTCAAAACAAAAGATGGGTCTATCATACCTATTGAAATGCTAGAATTTATTAAAGTTTCTAAGCCTGAGGCTTTCTGGACACATCTAAATTACCTGTATCTGATGCACTGATTTCCCATTCAAGAGTTTACTAAATTATCATCTTGTCTCTCATTGGCAAACAGAACTCAGGTGGAAAGTGTCACTGAGAGTCTGTGCAGAGAGAGGAGAGAAGGCAGACAGAATGTTTTGGCAGGCTATCAGCCTGAGATCTAAAGGGCAAATAAGGACATTGACTAAACCTCTCTTTTTGCAAAGATGAGAATATACTGTGATTAACTGTAAAGGTTCTTTCTATGGTTCACTAGGCAAGAGTCTAACTGAGTTGAAACAGTTATCCTCATAGATACAAAACCTTCAAGAAAACACAATTCCTTGACTTAAGCAAGACAAATACTGAGAAGAATGTAACCATTTTAGTTGACAATTAAAAATATGACTGAGTAACACTTCAAGAGGTATGTTTCAGACTACAATTAGAGAAAGTAATGCTGTGTACACAAACGTGGATTTGGGCTGAAAGCAGAGTTATCCAGGGGAAAAAGAAAGAAAAGAACACATTTACTGAAAGAGTCTGTAGCAAAACTAAGTCTCTGAACATCTTGCATAAAACATTGGATTCCTTTTGAAGAACAATGCATAATTCTGGAGGGCAACTGAAGCACACAAATACTAATGAGAAACCTTCTGACCTTGGTCCAAGTCTCTTTCCAATCTCATTGAATTTTTCTTTGCATAAACTTTCTGCAAGCTTCGCCCTTCTGCACTGCAGTCTGCTTTTTCTGGCCTTGCTATAACTTTGTGCATTTCCTAACTCTTCTCCAAGCTCCATGCATCACTGAACAATAAATCTCTGTCAGCAAAAATTTCAGGTACTGGAAAACCCTCATTTATTGGCCAGAACAGATTTCAAAGAGTTGTTATCCCAAAGTGTACATTTAGTATTCATAAGCACCCAATATTCACTATCTAAGTACTGCATTTCCTGAAACATACATGGAGAAACCACCCACAATATTGGTCATGGAATATTTCACACCCCAAGAATTTTTAAGGGGATCTAGCTTTCCCTTTCTTGGCTGCCTTCCACTGAATCATTGTCCAGCACTATATTTTGTGATTCATTGGCTGCTGAAATAGTGTCCAATATTGCATTATGTAAACAGTTTGCGTTGAACTTATCTGAAGTGTTTGAATGTATGTTAAGGTATGTATAGAACATGTAGTTATAGTAAAACATTGCATAACTGTCCAATGTGCATGCTTAAAGTAGTTATTCTGTGAATATAGGGAAGTTTTTTCCACATTTCATAATGGGAAAAAATCCTGCCTCTTTTACTGTGCCTATCTGAAGACATATGGGAATTTTATATATAGTATGGACATGGAAACAATTTAGCTGGGGCCTGCTGAAGTGAACAGGAGTCTTTCCTCTGTTCTGTTTTTTAAATCAGATTTTTAATCAGACCCTTTTTTCATCCACAGCAGTAGCCTCAGTCTAGGTCCCTTGGTATTCACTGAACATCATCATTAATTCAGCTTGGGACATAAACTAGTTCTGCTTTACAAACTCTGCTTACATAGATGCATGACTTTTGTCCTGTGTCCTACTTTATGTAATTATTTATTGAACTAAATAGCTCATGTGCTTCACAGTCTCCTTTAAACCTTTATTTACCTTCCCTAAACCTTGTATTGCCTCCTGAAGGAACAGTTCTACCTGATGGTATGGGAAAAAATAAAATGTATCTTAGGTTTGTTCCTCACAATAATATAGGTATTCAGAGACACGTGGCACAGAAAGAAAGAAATATAGTTACATGAGCATTTATAACAGTGTGTGCTGTATTTTTTCAGGCTTACAGAGTAGAGTAGCTGATACAAGATATTTTTTTTAATTGAAATTTAAGAATTTGCATTCACTCTTCCCTTGGGGGAAAAAAAGAAATAGCTCTAAAAAACTTACATTCATAAAACTTTCACACAGACAGCTTTTCGTTTAAAATGAGAATTGTTTTCTCTTTCTGATTGTTGTTGGATATTCCTAGAGGAAGTATCATATCTCCTAAAAAACTACCTTAGGTTTTCAGCTAATTTGGCTTTCATCAGGCACTGAGTAATTTTACTTCCTTCTTTCACATTAAGTAATGAATATCACTGCTCACCTCTGCAATTACTGTTTATTCAGCAAGAAAAATGTCTTTCCTTTGAACAGCTTATGTCCTGTAATCTGGTGCAAAGTTTCCATGATAATAACTGCCTCCATACTGCTTTGTGATGGGAAGGAATGATTCTCTCACTATTCACTGAATAGCCCATGTTCAGTAAGCCCTGAAAAGTAACACTTTCAGGGTCTGATATGGCTTTTCTTCTTGGGCCATAGCCACAGGAACAGCATGAATGCAGCAACAAAAGAAACACTTTTTAAATAAGAAAATATGCATACAGATGCTAATCACAATATTGTATTGCCTAACAGGGTGAAGTATGGATTGAAAACCAACTGCAGATGTTTGAATTCAGCCAAGCCAGACTTAACCATCCTCCTCTTTTTTATTTTGTTGTTGTTGTTTTAGAGGAAACTCTGCCATAATATGATAACAGAAAGAAAAATTACTAAGTATGATGAACAGGAGAACAGCAATAATAATATTTTTTTATTTATTTATGTACTTATTTTTGTTTGGAGATAGCACAATAAGAAAAAGAAGTGATAAAATGCAGAATTACATTTTTCAATTAAGAGAAGAATTGTTTTGTTATTAGAGTTAAGTTCCACTGTTAGCTAAACATTTTTCAGTATAACTGAATTTTAAGTTATGTAATTATGGAATTTAAATGCATTTGCCTTGCTTTTTCAGCAAGATTCCCTTTAGGTCTTGTACAAGAAAAATATGAAAGGCTTTAACCTTTTACCTATTACAGGAAGCACACATTTTTCCCTTGTGGTAGTAGGGACAAGGTTTCACATAAGTCCTGTGCTCTGTATCCATCATAGGGCCAGGAGAGCCACAAAAACATTGTCACATGAATCAGTTTTCTTTAGTCAGCTAGGCATCTTGAGCAGATATGTTACTTCTCCTATAGTCATGCTAAAATGTTTAAAGTTCTAAAAGGAAACTTTCAAAGCTCTTTCTCCATCTTTTGGCACAACTCAGCTAAAATAATAACGCATACCAGACTTCTGGAGCCCTAGAAAATTATATAAGTAAACCTGGTGTTGATGCAAGAAATTTGCCATGTTCTGTAAAATAAAGGATTAAATTCTATCTTCATTAAAAGCAATGGCAAGATGCATATTGATTTCAAAAGACTTAGGATTGCATGTATAGGTAAAAAGCAAATACCCTGTAATATCTTTTCCTACACCTTAAAAACATATGCAACCTGCTGTTCATTCTGTCATGGGAAATGCAAAGTGTATTCAGGTCTTTCCATCAGTGTACCAGTCACCAAATGAGTAGGAGTAATGTTAACAATCAGTTGCTAACAGACATGAAAACACTGTAATAAGATAACAAGACAAATTGATGCTTCTTCTTGACAGATAACTGTTCCTTTTTATTGCTTCATATTTTCAAAAATATCTGAATGTAAAAAAGTCAAGAGGCCTTGGCATGGAAAACTGAAGAACAATGGACAAAATATATTGCTGATTTATCACAAACTGCTATAGAGAGTTTCTTTTCATTTTCTAAAGATTTGCATATTAAAGAAAATAAACACAATGAAATGTTTGAAAACAGAATATTTCCCAAGCCTTGTGACATATTTTTCTGTCTAACAACAGCACAGTAACATTCTGGAGTCAATTTTATATGGAAATATTTAACTAAACAAAATATGCTTTTGTAGACCAGCTTCTGTTTCTCAGGGTTTGTAGAGATGCAAAAGCACACTAAGTGTATGTCTTGAGCTTAAAAGCCATCCAGAAAAGACCACACTATTTTTCAAGTTCCTTCTTTCTTCCATAATTCTTTTTTTCCATTTATGCTGTAAAGCACAGTAACACACAGATTCTAATGTTTTGGTTCTTAACAGCTGTGTAAAAAGTTAAGTACACAACTAAGAGCACAATCAGGGGGTAGCAGTGAAGTTGCATTTCAAAGTCTTTTATAGATATGGTAGACTTCGAAAAACTCAACATTTTCCTTTTATAGATGGTCAAATTCAGTATAGGCTACTATGCCATCTTCTGATTCAGAGTTGTAGTATGCTAACTAATATAGACATTACACTCATAAGGTTCTGAGTTCCTGAGAAAGCTCTTACAAGTAATACTTGCACCAGGGATGCCAGAAGTAATTTTACCTCAGCATTCCTGGGGAATTCACTTAGCCACATATTGCAAAAGATAGGTGCTCTCATTTTATAAAATGTCCTAAAATTCTTTCAGTCTTTCAAGTTTTCTAGCATAGAGATAAGAAAAAAATCTGGAGAAATATCATTATTGATCACTGCATACATAATCAACAGTGTATATTGAGATGCCCGTGTGCTCTTTCATGTACAACCTTTGAGGCAAAGCGGAGAAGAATGTTATTCCCCACTTAGAAATCTTACTTACCCTTTGCTCTGGTCTAGAGCCAGAGGTCTGGTCAGGTTGCTCTGTGTTCCTCAGAGAGAGGCTCAGAACTGAAGGGCTGATCATCTGGTACCAGCTGACAGGGAGGTGCTCTTCTGCCAAAGTGTGCCTTGCTTTACAGTGCCTCACCTTATGGGGCACAGCATATTCCCAGGTGCCAACTTTAATGCACCTAGGCAAGCAGGAAGCTGCCAGGAAAGCTGTTGCCTATGTACAGAAATAGCTCAGGATATGTTATTTTATTCACAGTATTGCATATATGCAGAAATAGCCCAGGACAGACAAGTTGAATATGGTAAGTGGGACATACGCCAAGGAAGGATTATGTGGGACCTACTTATTCTAGAGCCACCCTTACAGCATGGGACAATTCAACATATCACAGAATTCTGTCTGCCATTTTATCAAGGAAAATATGTTTAAAGGAGTTCTCACTAAATTATCCAGTTCTCCATCCAAACCCAAACCAGGTTCAACCATACCTTTGTATATAAGTATCTGGAGAGTGAGTGACAAGAGGATGAACCAGTTTCTTCTCGGTGCTGCGCAATAGGACAAGAGGTAATGGGCAGAAAATGGAACACAAAAAGTTAGACCTGAACATGAAAAAGAGCTTCTTTACTGTGAAGGTGACTGAGCACTGAGACAGGTTTGCCAGAGAGGTTGAAGTGTTTCCTTCTCTAGACACAATCCTGAGTGCTGTAGGAGACCCTGTTTGAACAGACTGGTTGAACTGGATGACGTCCAATGTTCCCTTCCAACCCTGACTTTTTTGTGTTTCTGTGATTCAGTGTGCTCAGTTTTGTTCTAGACATATGCAGTAGAGATTCTTCAATATTGGTTTTTTTCCTCTCTTTACTTGTGGTTGACTCAAGCACCATTTCTTTTTGAGTTGTCTGGCTTGTGATAGAGCATGCTGCCCAGCAGCAACCCTTGCAGTCTGCTTTAATGTGCACTCCTCAACAGCTTCATGCTTTATTCAAATATCCAGCAAAGAAGATGAAAGAAAACACAGGCCACAGTTGTTCACACAGATTATATAATGTCTGCTCTATAATCAGTGGAAAATAATTTGCCTGTCTCATCAACATTACTCCCATTTAGGTAGAAAGATAAACTGTATGAACAATTAGTTTCAACCTTGGCAACACCTACTTCTACTTACAATAGAACAGCAACTGGAAATGAAAGAGATACAGCTGCCTTCACTCTTAAGGCATATCTGAGGACATGGATGTGTGTTGCATTCCTGAGCATGACCTGAATTCCCCCTGCACAGTAAGACCTGCTGGAGAAGGCTGCGGGGAAACAAAGAGAGACATAAATGACATGACTTGTAATTTTTGTGACATAAAGCCAGACCACTATAAACTAAAGAGAAAGACATTTTTCTGTAATGGAACAAGAATGGTATTAGATATTATATTTAAAATACTGAGGCAGTTTATGATCTGATAATGAACATTACACAAGGAGGTATGCAGTTTATGAGGTGCTCTTTTACACTGTGTTCCCCCATGCTGAGTGCCAAGAGGCAGGCAGCCATGTGGGAGCTGGGGTCATACATTTCTTTTATGTTTTACCTGGAGGTAGAGGAAATGAAAACTCTCTTTAAATTTTTGAAATGTTTCTGTCTTAAGAAAATCACCCTGAAGGAGTTCTTCTTCATGTGCAATATAAAAATAACACCTTTGCATAGAACTCTGCCTTGACCTATAAAAAACACTGAAGGACATTTTGCTGTCAGCATTGTTTAGCTTTAGAAAATGGTTCTTCTTCTGTTAGAGCTGGATTTTTTGTTAAAAGTTTTAGAAAGCTCAAAACCTACCTTAGTCTCAGGTATAAGGCACTGACTGTGTTGGAAGGAAACAAAATGAAAGAGGGAACCTATCCAAAGAACACCATTAGTGATCAGTGCTAATACATTCCTTTAGAGCCACACACGGTATATTACATTGGGGAAGATTGTTGCATTCCAAACAGGGCAATCAAGAAAGTATAGCTGACAGTACAAAGTTTTTGCTCATTTCTTTGAAATAAATAAGAGTTACCTAATCACAAAGTCATTGTTTTCTTTTCCTTCTGTATGAAAATCAGAAGGTTACAAACATATTTAATGTTCCTGGCTTTTTGGGGTACTTTTTCCACTGATTTTTCAACAGAGATAGAAAATGGAACTTATTCCATTTTTGTACCTTAGTGTCATATTAACGCAAAATGCTTTTGCTATTTAATTATCAGTATTCAAATCAGCTAAGTTAATGGTCAAGTAGATGGCTTTTTCATCATTCAGTGTGCATTTGCACAGATGTAATTCACTGAGAGGACAAAAATAAAAGTTCTTTGCAAATCCCTCTACACAGTTTTTAAGAGTGAGTAATATTTCCCCAGGGAACCTGAAAGCTAAAGTATATTTTTATTTTTAGTCAACCTCATTGTGGGGCTGTCCAGTTCATCTTGTTACAGCAGAGGTAGAAATATCTGGAGTTCACCATGCTGTAGGTTGACTGTTGTATTAGCTTTCCAATAAATTGCTGTCACACTTTTAAGCATATGACAGTTTAGCACCTAATTTATTACTGCAATTTAATAAAATATCCTCAAATGTCAATTTTAAGATGTAAATAAGTTAAATAAATATTTAATTGCAACATTTTGGATAATTAAACCATTTTTTTCTAAAGTACCAAATGGCTCCAATAGGTTTTGAATCAGGAAATTTCCAGGTAGTTTCTGAGTTCATAAGTCTTTGTAGTTCTAGTTATTACTGACTCTGAAAAAGCTACATTTTTCTCAATGCTATATAATGTTTTAAATTAAAAAATTCTTAAACAAAATTTCTCACTTTCTTATATATGGAAGCATAATTTTCAATACTCAGTGAATTGAGAATAGGTGTCAATAAAACCTCTACCATGGACTTCTGGAGGGCAGATTTTGGACACTGATTTGAAAAGTCCCTTGGGAAGAAGTTCTTAAAAAAAAAGGGAGGGCCAGGAAGGCTCGAAAAACTTTTCAAAAGAAATCTTGAAGGTGCAGGACCAGGCAGGACCATCCCTACCTGCCAAAAGATTGGCTGGTGAGGAAGAAAAGAGACCTTGCTGAGCAGGGAGTTTTCTCAGGAACTCGGGTGGGGCGGGGAGGGTGGGGGGAAAGAGGGTTTATCAGCTTTGGAAAAAGGATCAGGCAACTCGGTGTTTAAGGGTGTTGTTAGGTCATGCAGAAAGAAAAGCAGAGAGGAGAAAGCTGAGTTAGAACTTACCCTGGCCATTTCTGGAAAGGATAATAAGAAATCTTTTTATAAATACATCAATAACAGAAAGCACCAAGGAAAACCTCCATTCTCTATTGCATGTGGAGGGGAATGCAGTCACCAAAGACAAGGAAAATGCTGAGGCACTTAACTTCCTCTTTGCGTCCATCTTCAACAGTAGGACTGGTTGTCCTCAGTACAACTGGCCTCCTGAGGTCATAGACAGGGATGGGGAGAAGAATAGCCCCACTGTAAATCCAGGAGGAAGTAGTTAGTGACCTGCTGAGCAAATTACATGCTCACAAGTCTGTAGGATCAGATAGGATTCATCCTAGGGTCATGAGGGAGGTGGAAGAAGAGCTCTCTAAGCCACTCTCCATCATTTATTAGCAGTCCTGCTTAGCTGGGGAGGTCCCATATGAAGTTGGCCAATGTGTTGCCTATAAACAGGAAGGGCTAGAGGGAGGATCCAGGGAATTACAGGCCTGTCAGCCTGGCCTCAGCACCCAGCCAGGTTATGGAGCAGATCATCCTGAGTGTGATCACACAACACATCCAGGACAACCAAGGGATCAGGCCCAGCCAGCACTGGTTTAGGAAGTCAGATCCTGTCTGATCAACCTGATCTCCTTTTATGATCAGGTTACCCTTCTAATGGATTAAAAGGAAGACTGGGAGTGTTGTCTACCTGGATTTTAGCAAATGCATGAACACTGCTCCCATAGCATACTACTGGAAAAGCTGGCAGCCCACAGCTTGAACAGGGGCACTCTCTCCTGGATTAGGAGCTGGCTGGAGGGCTGAGCCCAGAGAGTGCCGGTGAACGGAGCTGCATCCAGCTGGTGGCCGGTCACCACTGGTGTTCCCCAGAGGTCAGTGTGGGGCTTAGTCCTGTTTAATGTCTTTATTGATGATATGGGTAAAGGGATTGAATCTATCATTAGTAAATTCACAGAAAACACCGAGTTGGGTCAGAGTGTTGATCTGCTGGAGGGCAGGAAGGCTCTGCAGAGGGACCTGGACAGGCTGGATAGATGGGCCAAGACCAAGAGCATGGGATTCAACAAGACCAAGTGCTGGGTCCTTCATTTCGGCCACAATAATCTCACACAGTGCTGCAGGCTGGGGGCAGAATGGCTGGAAAGTGACCCAGGAAAAAAGTACGTGGGGGTGTTGGTCAAAAGCCAGCTGAACATGAGCCAGCAGCATGCCCAGGTGGCCAAGAAGGCCAATGGCTTCAGCTTCTTGGCCTTTATCAGTAGTGTGACCAGCAGAACTAGGAAAGGGATCATTCCCCTGTGCTTGGCATTGACAAGGCTGCACCTCAAGTACTGCATTCAGTTCTGGGCTCCTCACTGTTCAGAGAAGTGCAACAATTCTCATGAAAGGTTCAGAAAATATGTCTTAGGAGTAACAGCTGAGGGAGCTGGGTTTGTTTAGTTTTGAGAAGAGTACTCTCAAGGTGAGCCTCATCACTCTATATGACTACCTGAGAGGAGGTTATCTTAACTTCAAACAAAACAAGGAAAAGAGCAGAGTTCTGACTTTTTACTGTATATTTCTCTTTATTCTAAGGGTATCATACATATTTCATTATTTTTAAATTATCCCATTGAACTTTTGGAGCTTTTCAATTAACTAATATATCCTGTAATAATACATTAACATGAAAGGTAAAAAAAAAATTATTGAAGACTTTTTTTTCTCTTTGAAAAGAAAGAAACAAGTGCACAAAGGTTACATCAGGATTACTGGCATAAGTGAGGATGGGTTTCAGTGTAGTAGAACTGATTTAGTTCCCTTGTCCTAAGCATTGTACTGGGCAAAATATTTAGAAAACTCCAATTGTAATAGATCCCCATATGGGTAAGTGTTCAGCCTAAAAATGAATAGGACACAGTTGTCTAAATATTAATGTTTAAGAAGTTTTATTAAATTATGAAGAAAAATTAGTCCTTAAATCACAAAATAAGTCTTACTAATGTAGAAGTGTTAATAATTGGCATGGGTAAGTATGGTACAGGGATGACTGTCCTTGACAAGAATGATGGCTGATTTGATTGCCATGATACAAAATTTGTTTATGTTAAGCCTGAACAATAAGCTTGCTTTAGCATGTACAGCTTATACTTCATTGCCTAATGCCAATATATGCATTAAAAATTTATGTATTTGAGTGAGTCTGATCTCTTGGTAGCTATTAATGGTACTTTCCTTTAAATGCAGGTGTAGCTATAATGATCCAATAAAACATGGAAACCTGGCTTATTTTGGACATCACACCTGTAACATATAACTTGCTCATGGACTTGTAAAGTAGATGTCTTGAGTATATAACGGGTTGTGCTGGCTTAAAGGTAAACCAGCAGGAGAAATGAACCCAACACAACAGAGATTATAGGTCAGAGTTACAATTTAATAACAATATTACAATAAACGCACTGGCACAAAGAAAAATTGGTTTTAACCCACAAAACCCAGAAGTATAACCCAGCACCACGGGGCACAAACAAAATGGTGTTTGTTGACTCCTGTGCTGAACCCCACATGGTTCCCCCAAGTCCAAAGCAAAAGGAAGTGAAGAACCTGTTAGTGCAGATGACGGTTGCAGTCTGGTGAAGAGTGATGGTTGCAGTCTGGTCAAGGGTGGTAGTCTCCTCCTGTCAAGGTTCTGGTCCTCCTCTGGTTCCGACAAATGGTCCCCCAAGGTCTTCAAACCCCCAGATTATGTACCCTCAGGTTCAGGTAAGAGCACTCAGTACCTCCCCCAGGGCGGGGAGTTACACAATGGGTGATCTGACTATGTCAGTCAGGGGGTATTTTGGAATTGTTGATGGCCCATTAGCAGACACGCCCTCTCAGGCTGGGTGTGGAGGTGCTAATGACTTGCTGGAAGGGAGTTATCACAGTTTTTATCTCACAGGTGACTTTCACACCCAGCTCACACCCTGAGGAGTCAGGTGTGCCCTGGACAGCTGCTGCAAATAGTCTATTGTTAACAGTTCTTGGGAAATGAATAGAGGGTGTAGAATGCATAGCTTTGGTCATCCCCACAAAGTGATAAAATGGTCCCACCTGCTGAACTAGGACACAGGTGCTAAAGAAAAATATTTTGAAGCCATTCTTACAGTCAGATGTACACCTTACAATTTCTTTTTATCATGTCAAGATTTTGACCACAAAAGACTTAAGCTCTGTTATCTCCAGTTCTGATTTTAAGCAAAACAATGAAAACAATGCAGTTCCCACTAGGGACAATAATACTCTGCTGTACTAACAAAATACATTGTAGTAAGTTTTATGACAGTGTTTAACAGGAATCAACTATAAATCCTGTAAAAGGAATTTTAAACTGGAAATATTCATGGCTTAAGAGCACAGACAGGACAATATTTATAGGCAGAGATAATATCTTCTGTTAGATAGATTGGTATAGATGGAAAGTTTAATAAACATACAGACACATATTTGTTTCAAACTGATGATGATTTCATATGTCCAAAGGCTTGCCTGACATTTTCAATCATACCTACTTACAAATCTAGTCTAACTTCATTTTCACTAAGCAGTTGCAGCACCTTAAATATCTTTATGGAGTCAAGAACTGCAAGCTTTAGTTTGTTTACCAGGATTTGTCCATTAATAAATGGAGTACAGATATTGCATTAGATAGGAAATTAGTACTTGTTCCAGTATATCTGCTCATGAAAATGCATAAATATGTTGTAGAAATTATAGATGAACCTGACCAAAATAAGAAGTTATTTTGTATAGATGCTGATCACCAAGTCATATTGCCATCAAAGAGAAAAAAGAGAAGAAAAATAAACAGATGATAATATTTAAAAATATTTCCCCCCAAATTCTGTGACTATCATTAGAGAAATATAGAACTAACATTCTTAATTACCATTCACACTTTTGTCATGTCTTCTAAACACAGCTCTTTGCTTTTCAGGCAACACTTTCAAAGTTACATTTGATTAATATCTATCCATGTAAAATGGCTAACAAACCCACATTTTCACATGAAATAATATGAACAAGACATTGTGAAACACATATCATTACATATTTCTGCCTTAATTATATTAATGTCATCAAAATATTTTATCATCATTATCAGATTCTCTTTCAGAAGGTGGTGTGAGATTCTTTTCACCTCACTCTGTATGCACCAAAAAGTGAAGCATTGGAGTATGGTGTGACTTACTGAAAAACATAAAACTGTAGTACAGAAACTAAGACAAAGGTTCAGTTAATTAATTTAGGAGGTGTCATTTGCTCTCAGCTGGGTTTAGATACACATTGAGATAAGTCAAGGTGTCTCATATTTAAGGTACTAAGTTAGATAAAAGGAGTCCCAAGATGAGAGACAATTTTGTTTTTTGACAGCTTAATCTCATATTGAAACATAAATATTTTCTCAGAATGCATCATAGACAAATTGTTTCTGTGTATTAGAGAGGGGAGAAATTCAGCCTGGGTGACAATGCTGGGGAGTCCCTGCAAGGAATATTTCATTATTCTTCTTGACTATATTAAAGATGAACTAAGACCTTAAATAAATCATGACATATGTTGAAGGAAATTCACAACGGGAAAAAGACTTCATGATTATGACACCTGTCTGCAAATAGACAGTGTAATTGTATCCTTTGGAAGCTTAACACAGTTGAACTATTGTCATATTTAGAATTTGTTCCTAATAAGAAATAAGTATGTTTACGCATATGTAGTAATGACTTACATAGTAAGAAAACAGAATAATCTTGAATAACATTGCTTATTATCAGTGCAAACTTTTTGTTAGCTTTGTGTATTTTCAAAGAATGCACAACATATATTTACGTAATTTGTTTCATTACAAAAGGAAAGGTTGAGAGAATTGGGTTTTTTCAGCCTGGAACCTAATTGAAGCCTTCAAGTACCTGAAGGGATCCTAGATGAAAGACAAAGAGGGACTTTTTACTAGAGCATGTAGTGACAGGACAGTGGGGGATAGATATAAACTAAAAGAGTATAGGTTTAGATTAGCTATTATAGGGAATTTCTTTGCTGTGAGGATGGTGAGGCACTAGATCAGGTTGTTCAGGGAAGCTGGAGATGCCCCAACCCTGGAAGTATTTGAGGCCAGGTTGGATGGGCCTCTGAGCAACCTGCTCTAATGAAAAGTGTCCCTGCCCATGGTGGGGGGATTGAAACGAGATGATCTTTGAAGTTCTCTCCAACACAGACCATGTTTTTATGGTCTATGATTCTATGATTTCACATACAAAGTTATTTTTTTCCTATAGTCCTACTAAGATGTAATTCCTTCAACACACCAAGTTTTATGTCTAAACTCTAGTGGTTGGGAATGCTAAATAAAAATGGACTACACAGTTGGGAATCATGCCCCTTTTACATAGGCACTTTGACAGTCTTTACCTATGGAACACATTTGATCTTTTTTCCAGAGTTCCTTCCCTTCATTTGAGAAACTGAATGGAGAGCAATTTCAATTACCAGTCAGTAACCCATTCTTTATTTGTTTTCTTGGTGGTGGTATTGGTTTTGGTTTTTATTGTTCAGTGTGTATATCCCATCTGAATGATCAGAATTTTGGCTGAAGGAAATCTACCATAGGACTCATTGTTTTATTCAGAAATAATTCAGTTTACCAATTTTCATTTCCTTGTTCTGTCATACATCAGTTTTAAGAATAATGTAACACATCCAGTTAAGACTAAAGAGGCTGCATGACTGTCTTTCAGCTTTATCTTTTAACAAACTGTTTCAGTTTCTTTTATCTCTTGCTACTGATCAGAAGTCTTAGCAAACTCCTTGTGAACAATGTAGATCTTGAAGGAAACATTACAACTCTGTTAAAGCTCAGGAGAGAAAAAGTACAGTAATAATTCTACTTCATGTTCATATTACAGAGACACATAGCTTCAGAGAACAAACAATGAGCAATAACATTTGATTTTACAAAAAAAGAACAAACAAAAACCCTCCACGATAAGGACTTAAAACATATAGTAACTGCTCACTCTTTTATTTTTTTATGTAGTGGTCAGAATCACAAAAAAATAGCTATACTTAAACATCTGCCCTTTCTGTGTCCATGTACAGATTTTTGTGGGAACTCTGACTGAGAATCCAGCAAACCATGTGAAACACTGTTGCTAGTTAAAAAAGACAATAGGATAAATATTCTGCTCCAAAGATACTACTTTTGATTTTTGCTCGCATGTATATTTAGTTCTCGTTAATCATTATTTGCATTCAATAGATTCCTACTTGTTGAGATTAGAAGACAAAGGCTGAATAATTTCAATATAATGACAAAAGATTAGTTTCATGCTGTCTAACTAAAATTTATAAATCCTGCCCTTGTCTGTAAGTGAACAATTTAAAATCCATGCCTGTGTCACACAATTGCCAACCCTGGGCCATGTGTCACAAATGCCTATCCTGATGCATGCCTTGCTTTCAGTAATTAATGATGGCTCACAACTTGCCACACTAAAATGAGAGTCCTTGTTTATAGCTTATGTCCCCCTTCCTCCTTCCAGCTTATTAGGAACATAGTAGAAATATTTAGGACACCCAAAGGGCTTTATCAGAAACAAGAAACAAATTTACAAGACTCTGAGTGCTGCAAAAAATACAGCAGTTTCACTGATAAAAATAAATAATAACTACTACATGGTCATATCTTCAGACCTGTAAGTATAAAAACAGAAATTAGAAGATAACTTGCTTTAAACACCTTTAGGATGATGTTCTTCCTCCAGCATAAAAAGATAAGATTAGATATTAGGAAAAAAAGAAAGAAAATAATCATCCTACTGACCTTGGCAAAAAAATCTGGCATGCACTTTTTCCTTTGCCCTTAGACATTAATGTATTCAATACAAATCACAATTTTGACTTTCCAGCTCTTTTCTGGTCTCCAAGCATCATGCCTACTACCCCTCAGCTAAAGCAGCACTGGACTATCATGTCAGGGTGACAGTGAAGCCTGCCTTGACCTTATCACGGTGAGCACCAAACAATGAGCCCATGAAATGATTTTGCCAAGTGCCAGTCTGATTACCACAACAGAGGCATCATTTTGCTGGAAGCCTCCAAAAAGGACCAAGGAAGAAATGATTAGCAGCAATCAGAAAGTGAAGAGACACTTCAAAGAGCAAGATAAAGCAGCATTGCAATCTGTTAAAACTGAATAAGTAAAGAGAAATTAAGTTCCATGCACACCTTTTGGATGACTTTTATAACGTAAAACCACATCTTCACCAACTCCCCAATGCATTCTCTTCTTTCCAATCACTTGTAAAACTGAGTCTATGCCATTAGTCTCACAGAAACACAACAGTAACATCTGTGAGAAGAATTAAAGCAAAACCACTGCTGCTGTGGCTTTATCAACCATCCCATGTGCACCTCATTTTCTTTACACTGACTCGAGCCCAGTCCCTTGGTTTGAATCCCCTGGTCTCTGCCATGCATTATGCATGCTCTTAGGTTATGCCTTTTTTCACACTGCGGGATTCTAGGCTTCTGAAAACTGCTCCACAGTATAACTTCAAGTGATGTGAATGAACACAGCAGAGAGATTCACTCAAAAGATGTCTTCCGTATCTAAACTGAAATAAGCACCCTTTGAAGATGGATCTTTAATTTCCTTCAGATGGTGTGTTCCTGAGGATGTGAGATAACCCGTCCATTGTTTTTCTGTGTGGATATTATTCTTATTACTAAAAGTCACATGCTGTGTGTGAGACAAGGGGTATAAAACTCTTTATGTCCTCCTCATTTTACATACCTGCTCAGAAAGAATCATGATTAGCTTTTAAGACAGTTATTTGTAGAAACCTTAATAGTTACTGTTTTATGAATAGTCTGTAATATTATTTACTTGTATAAATGAGAATATTTTATTACTGGAGGGAAGAATGACGCTTTCTCCTCCTAGTTCCTCTCAGTGAAAAAAAAAAAAACAAACAAAAAACAACAAACCAAAACAAAACACCACCACCCAGAAATAACAGAAAGAGTGTCTTAATATCATAAACATATTAGCTGATATCCTGCAAGACAGACAGTATTTTCTGTCACACTCACAGACAGCAATATGTCTAAGTATCATGTATCAGGTGGCTGAGTGGAAGGCAGAACAGTAATGCCATAAACCTAAGCCTGGGCTCTCACTACAGAGTTGTCCTTCTTACAATATGGTACCTATTTCTCTGAGCCCTCAGGAAACTAAGTTTTTCCAACTCATAGCCAAGAGATGCAGAAACATCTGGCAACTTGTTGCTCCTTTATGAAGCAAAGAGTTGTGGGCACTGGGAGAAACAAGGAAAGAAGTAAGATCAGCAAGAGGGATTACCAATCTTACTGGTTAGTGATAATTGCAGGGAAATATATTTTCGGTTTCAAGTTCACATTTTTCCTTTATTCTGTGATTGAAATGGAAATGCCTCAGCTAGGTTAGTTTATGAGGAAATCTTTGTACTGTAGCTGCATAATCCTTGCCATCTTTTTTCTTCCCAAGGCACTAGGGAAACCTTTCAGCAAAACAGAAAGAGAAAAAATAATGAGTGCTGAACACTGAAAGCAAGAACAATGTTTATTGGTTTGAGTAGAGTATTTACATGCTTTAAATCAAGTTTTTCCATTGGCTTCAGTACAGGTGGAGAAAACAATGCCTGCCTCGCCTCTAGGTACAGCTCTTTTTGGTTTACTATCTGAGAGAAAATCCATACAGACTGTGTGACTGTGCCATTGTGATAATTTAGATCAAAGTCCTATGAATATAAAAATGTAAGAGCAGTCTCTCCAGAATAGTCATCTAATGGAAAGCAACTGTGGGGGGAGCGGCTCCCCAGTGAACACCCATACACCATGCAAGGGTGAATCAGAAAGCATTTATTAATAGAGGAACCCAACCTTTAAAGGGTCGGTTTGGGGAGGGCCTTGAAACGGGGTTGAACCTTAGAGGGGACTGGGTAAAAGGGGCATTGGTAACTATCATGCATTCAATGAGAGAAGACCTGAGGGGAGGGCTCTGGAACTTGGTCACAGTAGGTCAAGGGGAAGGGCGAACTGGATGACTGGCAACCCGATTAACCAATGGGGAAAAACTTGCAACTGACCAATAGGGGCTTAGAGATTGGGGCTGGATGGGCAGAAGAGACAGGTGCACTTCTGGCAGACTGCCAGCCGCACAGCACAGGGATGAGGGTTCCGTGAAGGGCTGCCACAGCTTGATTCTGCCTAAAGGTTCAGGACACTGTCGCAGCAGCAGCAGGAGTCAGTCAGCCCCACAGCAGGGCACATGTCAGGGCGGGACTGATCCAGCCCAGGAGACATGGCATCGGTGCCTCCCGGTGCTGAGGCTCCTTAGGAGAAACTGCAGGGGGACACACAGGGGGGAAGGAATGAGGAGGATGCAGGAACTGCGCAGGGGGAAATCATGCAAAATCTTTGACATTTGAACTTCAGGAGCTTCAAATCCATTTCCCACTGATTCTGCTTCTTCTCCGTCCTCCTCCATCCATTGCCGGCAACACTGTCCCCATTCTTCGTATGACATTTGTTTCCCTACAGTCACCAAATTAACCAAGTAGAAGGCTTGTATTTTAACAAGCAAAATGGAATAGAGTCCTGTGAAATAGAGTCTGAACTTTTGTCCCCAGTTACACATAACAGAAAAAAAAATACAGGAAGTGGATGGAAAGTCTAGACTTAAATGAACTTTGAAGATGGCACACAGACTACTCTGTATAGATGCAATTTCCTGAGTAAAACCCCTGATTCTGAAAGCTTGATGTTAGTAACTTGTAAGGGCTTATATGTACGCATTGAGTTATCCTATAGAAAGTATACTGAAACCAAATGTGGGTCTGTTACTCGTAGATGACCACAGAAGGGAAGTTTGAAAACAAAGATGGATGCATATGCCATGGCTTGTTTCACAGGCAAGTGCAATTAGAGGATGCATCCAGGCTAAACTAATGGCAGAAGACACTCAATATGGAGACATGTTTCTTTAATATGGTGGCAAGAAATGTTTGAGATTTTTCATGGCCATTGCTAGAACTCTGATTTTAGTTTCATCCCTGTTCAAGGCTGTCCTAGAGTAGAGGAAAGCATCTAGGCCAGGAAAGCCTGTCTGCAACCTGCCCTATCCCTCTCCATCTCTGTTAAAAGACCTGCAGTCTGCCAGCCTTAGGGAGTGGGTTGCAAACACCAAGCCAGAGGTGAAGAGAGCAAAGAGTAGCTCAAAATGCTATCGGTAAATTAAGGTAAAATAGGGAGGTCTTAATATTTTTTTTAGTCAATACAATGTGATGAAATGATGTGATAAAGTAATTCAATTATAACCTACTGTAAGGCACTGAAGTTAATGATGGGTAGAATAACAGGATTTTAGAAGGAAACTATTCTAATTTAGGGTAGAGATGGCAAATTTCAAACCTGACTTGATTTTTGAATATCCATGAAGATCTCATGTAATACCTCTTAGCATAAAAATTAAGGACTAAATTAGCTATGACTGTCTTCTTGCTGGTAGAGAAAATACACCTTTTTCATTCTCATGTTCGGTCACTAATACTGAGATACTTAGGTAAGTAGAAAGACTATTTGTTACTTTTTTCAGCTTTTAGGGTATATTTATTCAAGTTATACAGGGAATATAGTAGTTTTTCAGGGGTTCATTTTCTTCATAGTTACACCCAAAATTGGTATCCACAAAGTGAAATCTGAGGAATCCTTGTAACTTCACTATAACTTCCACATCTAACTAGTGAATAGTGGTTTTGCCTTTTATAACAACTAATGGGTTTGTAAAGACAACCTGCAATTTCTGCAGCAAGTAGTGGTCTTGTCAGTGTTTCTGTTTGTACCAGAATTCACTTTAAAATGTGAATCTGAATGTAAATTCATATGAAATGTATTTGGATTTGGCAAAAAAATGGTGGGCCCTAGGGAGAAAATGGTATGTTTTCTACATATTCATCAATTTCATTATGTCTGTTGCCTATTGTAATAAGTGTTACTGGTGTATTTATTAACTGAAAAATGTTTCAATAGAGTTGGCAAACAAGCAACCTCCTCTAACATCTCTGGAAAATTCAAGCAGCAGTAACTCTGAAATATTTATGAGCATCTTAGTCTTTCTCTTTATATGTATAGGGATGAGGTATTCCAGAATCTGATATCCTTGTTTGTGGTTATAAGAAGCTTCAGCTAAATCTCTTCATCATCCAGATTAAAGACTCCTTTCTGTGGTGTGGAAGATCCATGTACCATTTTCTGTCATATAGTCAGGTTTAGAGAGTTACCATTGTCAGTAGTGCATCATTTTGAATGAAATAATCTGTGCTGCTTGGCATTAAAATGGAAGAAAATAGAGCTGGTTTGGTTAAGGAATTAACAGGAGAAAGGGTAGCTGAAATCAGATTTCACCTAAATGGAAATAAGAAAATAGTTCATGTTCTCCACTAATGAACGGACAAAAGGTTATTTTTTCATTAAACACAAGATATCAGAAATTATATCAGAATGAAATATTCAATCAAAATTATTGGTGGATTATATTAAGAAACTTTTTAGTCTAACTGTTATGTGAGATATCAACATCTTTTATGACTGTACCAACTTTGCACATAAGCAATCTGTTTACAGCTGGTGCCATTCCCAATTACATCGGACCTGAGTAACTTGTTAGTCTTTTCCCTAGACAATCCATTATCACCATTCTACCCCACTTCAATGATGTTCAGGACTCCCTGAAAGTGGTCCTTTCAACTTTCTTCAAATAATCTTCAAAGAATACTTTTATCTGGACAGAGGAAGTTGGCATTATTTTACAAAGTAGGTCATTAAGTTAGCATCTTGACAAGGTGGTGGGTAAGAAGACTACTAAGGTTGGTATAAATTTAACCCATTTAGGTCTTACTGTGCACTCACAAACTTTCTTATCTCTAATTTAGTCTGTGTCTAGAGCAGCCCTCAATGTCGTCTCTGGACAATGGGAAACGTTAGCTCACAAGCTTCCATCTCTCCCACAAGACTACTTTGTTACTATGGCTGCCTTGTTGCTGATCCCACTGAGAAAAAATTAAACTGTCTCTGAGGGTGTGCAGCTGCAAGGCTTCTGCAGTGTGGAAGCAGCTGGTCAGGATGCAGGTTGCCATAGGTGCTTGCTGTCCATCCCTCTACGAGGCAGACTGGACTAAAATCACAAAACAGTGACCAGGTCTGACTCAAAACTGCTGGCATCATCAATATTTCTCCCATTGCTCCAGCCAGTATTGGGTTGCTTCCTAAAAGCTCAGTACTGAGAAGGATGTGGCCAAAAACCAGATTGCCTCCTTTAAATTTGGCTGCTGAAATAAAATGGACTATTCACAAGCTTAGAGATACATGCTTTGTTAGATAACTTGCTGGAAAATGTCACAATAAAATGTGTGGAAGTGCACACACATGCTGATTAAAAAGAAATCTTCCATATGGGCCTCCGTATGTGTACATATCCATGTAATATATCTGAATTTATAAACTGCAGCATCTGCAGATTAAGGAAAATTATTATTTACCTTTAGTAAATGCATTTTTCTTCCTATCCCAGGTCAAACAACAGAAATTACTGTGTTTATTATTTTAGAGAGCAAGAAAATTAACCATTTCTTTACTGAGACCCAGAACAGAGTTGCAAACACTACAGAGAACTAGTTAAAATCCTGCACTCTCTGTAGACCAAAACATGTGTGTATTTGTGCTTTATCCTTTTACTGAAGCAGACACAAACCCCAAACTACTGAGTAACCCAAGTACCTGCTCAGGTACTTGGCATTTGGAAATATTGGTCATCATTTCCTTCAGTGTAACATTATTAATTCTTCTGGTAGTGTAACATAAGCAGAATCCAAAAGTCAATGCAGACCTGGAACATGTCAGCTGGCACTGCATGATATTGGTTTAGCTACTGCCTCTCAGGCTTTCAGTTTCCAGCTGTCCCTGTGGGCTTCAACATGAAATAGTATTGCAGAAGACATTCATACTAAGATGAAAGGGTAGAAAATGATAAATGTATTAGATCTGGTGTTTGCTTTCTCAGATGTTAAGCTAAGGTTACAAATATAGTATATATGCCTACTTATGTGCAGTATTTTACTGTGGTGTCAGAAACGTGCAGAAAATTCAAATGTATCTGAGCAAATGAACAAATATTTCTGCCAATTCTCAGTGCAACTGAACTTTTTCAGCTTCATTTAACTTCTTCTACAAACCAAAAGCAATTTTCGGAGTAGATAATGATTTTAACTGAGGGAATGCCAAGGCTTCTCAGATAAAATGGACAACTTTTGCTGGAGACAAGTGTATAAAAAATATGCTGTTTATTCTACCACAAAAATTATCAATTTAAAAGCCTTTCCACTGATTAAAATGGAAAATATTTTATATATTTATGAGAAAAGATTGTAAAAGATCTGTTTGTTAGTGTGAGAAAATAATGTGACAGTTCTAGAAACATTTCTGAGTGTCAAAGGTACATAAAAGATAAAAGAGTTATATGGCAAAACTGTCTCTTCACTTGCACACCATGAGTAGAAGGAAGGAAGAGTGTGGGGATTGTCATGCCCCAAATGGGCTATTTACCTGAAGCTTTTCAGAAAGCAGGATAAACAGATGTCTCCCACATAGGTAGGTGGGTGCACAGTGCATCCAACACATCAGAACCAGTGTGGTAAGACATGCACTTTGTACATTACAATGCCCTAGAATTAGTAAGGAGGCATGACAGAAGTACTGAAGTCTCTATTCCATTGAAAAACTGCAAGACTAAACACTGCTTTTATATTTAAATATCTTTTTTAAAAATTTAAACCCATAAACTAACCATGGATATTGGGGTGGGATTTTTTTTGAGCCCAGTAAAAACACCAATAACTTAATTACTTTAAAAGTAATAGATATTCCTGGTGTTTGTATGTGTGTAAAAATCTTATCTATGTGTTTCATTTTGCTATGCCATTAGCTGCAGTACTAATTGGACTGCACCACAGTAGTACAGATTGACCTCTCTGTAAAAAAAAAAAAAACCAAACCAAACAAACTTTAATGTAATTTTTCACTCTCAGAAGCAGAAAAATCTCTTTTGTACAAATTTTAAAACATCTTTGAGACTTTGATGGATGTTCTGGAACAGAAGAGCATAACTACTAAAAGTAGTGTCATTGACATTACTTTCCACATTAAAGTAAAAGTATATAACTGATAATAACTGATATTTTTCTATTAGACAGTTACAGGTCCTCAGACTTTAAAGAATAGTGGTTACAACAGTGAAGAGTGCTTCTATTTTATGATAAACACACATATTATAATCTCCTTTTAAATTTTATATATACTACACTCATTCAATAAGTTGCTCAGTAAGGAAAAGGTTGTTTGCCTTTTCCTAATAAAATATGGTACAGGGGAAAACACTACCTTGTTTCCAGAAAACAAGGTGAATAGTAGTTTTAATACTGGATCATTTTCTCAGTGCAGTTTTTTTAAAATAGGCTGGGATTTCTCATTTCCACCGGCATAACCACAGTTTCTTAACTCAAACCTAGATTAGACCAAATCCTTTCAAAATTAACCTAACAGAGCTATTGTTGTTCAATGAAGGACAAATGTAATCCTAATAGAAAGTTAGAGAAGATTTTGTTATTATTAATAATTATATCCTGCAATACACTCCAGAAGTTCTAGGAATTATTGGATCCTTTTGTAGCTCTAATATGGAGTCATAGTTATCTCATGTTTTCTCCTCCCACACAGCTAAAGCAGCTCTCATATACAAGGGAAAAAAAGGTTTTTGTTTTACTTAGGTCATTTACCAAGTGCAGAGTCCTGCATCTGGGATGATATAACCAAGGAGCCCGATACAGTTTGAGATTGGTGTGGGTGGGAAGCAGCACTGTTGAACTGGGGATTCTGCCAGACAACAAGCTGAACATGAGTCAGCAGAGAAAGGTTGCAACAACAAAGGCAAACTGGATCCTGGGCTTCATCCACAGGGACATTACTGGCAGAGATGGAGATGTAATTATCCATCTCTACTACTCAGTGCTGGTCAGGCCACACCTGGTGTCCAGATCTGGTCCCCCACATTTTGAGAAAGACACAGACAAACTGGAAATGGTCCAAAGGAAGTCTGCAAAGATGATCAAAGGTCTAGAGTACCTGCCCCATGAGGCAAGACTGAAGGAGTGAGGCCGTTCATCCCTGAAAGATGAAGTATTCCAGCACTTAAAGGATGGCTACAAAGAGGACAGAGTGACAATGGGCAACAAGCACAAGTTGCACTGAGGGATTTTATCTTGATGTAAAAAAAGAATTTTTCTGCATAGACAATCAGTCTCTGGAACAACCTCTCCAGAGATGTAGTAGAGCTCTCATCTCAGGAAGTTTCAAAATGTAATGGGATGGGGTGGTACATAATCTCATCTGAACATATAGCCTCACCACAGTGCTAGGCTAATCACTTATGTCAAACTGCTGTTTATGCTTCTGCCTGTGCATCCCAATATACCTTTAACTTTCTGTAGGAGCAACTGATGGCTTGTATTCAGTTGCACAAATAGGTTCAGCTTTACTGGCTTGCATATCAGGGGAAGAATAATGCAGCTGCAGTCATAATAATATTTAGGACCTGGTAGCAGGGCCTAAAAAACCTGATCTAGAGCTAGTTTGACTGTGTTTTCAAAAGTGAAAATCACACAGCATTTATTTAGCCCAAGTTTCAGCTATAACAGCAGGAGGCAAAAACATACTGGCTTGAAGACATTACTTCATTGGTAAAAATGCATGAAGAAAGGCAGCACAAGTGATCCAGATGATGGACAGCCCCTTGGGAAAAAGTCACGCTATGTGGTACACAACATTGAGTGTTGAGAGCTGTTGATGAGGGACACTGCGCAAAGTCAGATAACTCCTGTTTCCTGTTTTGACAAGCTCATCCAATCCACCTCCTTGCCCCAAGGCAGGCTCAGCCATTGCTGACTCCATCACACCTGACTAATGTTGATTTCAACAGCAGTTAAAAACCTCCCATCTGGCAGGTTCTCCAGTCAGCTATGACCTTGCTGTCCTACCATTACAGTTAGAAACAAATTCCTAATATCTATCTTGATATAGAGCCATCATTTTAGATTCCAGAAAAAGATATCTGTTATGATAATGGATGGACATCTTCAGGATGTGATTTAGGAGCAGCTGGCCCTGCCTTAGACTGATTTCCACAGGCTGAACACCATCTTGGGGGCATTCCCAGCCCCATGTGACATGCTCTCTCTGGTTATTTTGCTGTTTCAGGAAAATTATTTGACTGCTAAATCATCTGGAAGTTGTCTTATGCCACAAGGCTGAAGAGAGTACTAAAAAGTGTGTGTCACAAATGCCATATTATTGATGCAGCTAAGGTTAAAAACATGCTATAACAATGAGCTTCTTAGGATGTGATTTTAATCCCCCTAGGCGCTACTCCAGTTGAAGTGTGAATGATTTGATCTTTTGAAAAAAAAAGAATAATAGTTTGTACTCATATATCAATTTGTAGCAAGAAAAAACCAATTATAGCAAGCCAACTTTTATTTTTTTAATCTAAAAGAACCTCCACAGTTAACTCAGAAATTGTGCATTAGTTACACAAACACTTTGGAGGAATGCAGTGATGTTCCTAACCTAACACAGATAATTTCACTTCAATATTTTTGGAGCTTTATTGCTGTCTCTGGACAAAGTTCAGTGAACTGTATATATCTCAACATAAATTTCTTCTACATCATATGGACCACAGTTATAAGTTAAATTCATGTTGAATTTTGAACTAAACTCAGACAAACTCATAAATCACTCATTTAGAAAGATTTTTAATTGAATACCAAATTCTTCTTACTCATAGTATCTTATTAGAAACTTAAAATGTTTATTTTCCCTCCAAAAATCAATGTTTCATACACACTAATATTCAAGTTTGGTTTCTCCCAACTTGGAATGGATGGTATAACAGACTGCAGAAGCAGATCCTTCCATTTTTCATTATATACAAACCATCTAAGATATGAAGGTGGCGAATGACCGGTGAATTTGAATGCTACCATCATTTCTATTTTGCAGTTGCCATATGCCATCACGAAGACATGCTGCCCTGGACACATAGAGACACCAAACAGTGCCAAGTGAGGTTCCTTAACCTGAATGAGACGTGCAAAGAAATTCTTTGTAGATCTGAGATTCAGGGCTTTATTCAGATCTCAGTGCCATGTTAGCAGAATACTAATATTTCCTTTGTCCTAACGCTTTGCTTCCTTCAACTGCTTAAATAGGAAAAACCTTGCGAGTTGAAACTGGCTTTAGTGGTAAGCTGCTGCTTATCTATATTTATGCATATTTGGAAGGCAACAATCCTTATGCAGGGAGCAACTGCAGATAGAGGTGGCAATTCACCTGCCCTGTGGAAAAAAAATCCTAGTGTCCATAAGTCCTACTGAGCAGACTTCCAAGACTGTCTGGATGTGAACCAGCAAACTGGAGCCACATAGTCAGGCATATGAGGCAGCTCAAAAGGCCTTCAATTAAATCAAAGTATCCTGTCTTGTATGATTAGGTCTACTGCTATTTGCTGCTTCAGTTGCTTCAATTTTTTTCCAAATAACTTTGCAGTGCAACAATGAACATGAAGATGGAGGCACCAGTGCACTAATTTCTGGATCACAACTCCCATTTCACAGTCGTAATTGCTACTTATGAGACCCCTGGTAACTCAGTCCTCACTCAACACCTTTGCAAGCTAGTGGTTGGTACAATTTAAATTAATTAAGCAACATTAAACATTCATAGCCAAGATTTTTAATATTGTAGTCTTAAAAGAGGGATTGTACTAACAGATTTTTTTTTTCAAACTGCTAATAAGAAGTCAGTGCAGGATGCAAGACCTTGATTGTGGCGCTCTTATTCAGCTACCAGGCTGTTCATACTGCTGTCTGGCACAGCGGATTGCCAGTGCCAACCAGAGACTGAATTGATTTGTAGGTTTCTTTTAGATAGCAAAAAAGCCACCATGCCTTCTGTTCTTCAGCACGCACATAGGCAATAAAGTAAGAAAATCACAAGACAAGCCTTGAAACCTTTATATTTTTTGCAATCGTTCTCTGTTTAACAATTGCTTAACAAGAAGTTGATATTTCAGAATTGGTATGTGACATATTAATAACAAGTTGGAAACTAAAAAAGTAATTTTCTATCATTTGAATACAATATCTAAAGCAAAACAAGATTTTTGTAAACCAAGTAACTTAGAAGGCTACATGATTGAGTAATGAACTACTTAATTCTGAGGGCACAGGTTCTACTGGAAATTATAATAGTTTGCATTTAAATTGCCTTTAATCAGATAATCTTGATGCTCTTTACAATTAGTAAGCAAACTGTAAATACCTTATCATGGCAGTTAAATGGTAATTAGATCATTTTAGACAATATATAAATTAAAGACCTAGAAAGGTTAACTTAATTTCCTATTTAAGCTCAAATGCAAAAGTTGAGACAATGGAAGGAGGGCAGATCAGACAGGAAGTGGAAGGAAGCATAGTAAATACTATGAAATTCAGGAAAGTTTAGCTAAAGATGGAATCTAAAGTCCACTTGCTCTGGTAAGAACAGACATTTTTAACAGCTCTTTATCATACAGTTTTGTTTTTCTACCGAAGCCTCTTTTAACTTGAATGCTCTCACTGGTCTTTTCTTTTGCTTTTCTTCATCCAAATCTGCAGCCCACTCTTGTTTTTCACTGACCCTGCTGATGGCTTGAGGATTTTTGCAGATGCACCTAGTCCTATATAAGACATTCTAGTTATCTAAGATTTGCTTAAAATGAAGAGTAACCTACTATTTTGAAATAAACACCACATATTTCATTGGAAGGGGGCAGAAGAAGATGTAACCAATTAATAAAAGAAGCATCAAAACAAGTGGTTTGAGAAGCATAGAAAACCAGAAATTCTGGAAAAGGAAGATCTTCAAGCTGCAAAGATGTGAAAAGGGGAGAATTAAATCATATTGGAAAAAACCCAAAAAACAGAGGGAGACAAAGGGAATTGTGCTAAGCCAGAAATAAAAAAGCTGAAAAGAGCTTATCTTCCCCCAAATAAATAATGAAGATGTAAAGGAAAATGGAACAAAGAAAAGAGTGACTGAGAAAGAGAATGGAGGGAACATAACATAAAGAGAATGAGCTATGGACTGAATAGAGATAGGAGGGAGAAAGAGTAATGAAAAGAAACCCATATTTTGTGTTTAGATAGTGATATATAATTTTAGTACAAGTTTTATCTTTTGTGGCAGCTGTAATTATGCAAAACAGCAATCTGCATCCTAAATATCTAGTAAGCAATAGTGGTTTACAGTCGTTTAAAGAACACGTACCATGTGCCATAAATTAGGACATTTTTCAGCATACCTGTCATCATCAGTCTGTGCAAAAATTCAGTGATTAAGATTTAGCAAGAGCCTGTGTAATTTTTATAGCACTTAAATTGCAATGCTCTTGTTCAGACATGATTTTTAAATAAATGTCTGACACCTGATGATATCCTGAAATCAATAAGCTAAGACATAAGCCAGGAGAAATGGAGGAGTAGAAAAAGAATTTGTTTGCTCTGTTGTTGCAATCATCACTACATCCTCTCAAATAAGGCGTTATGCATCACGTCATCTCTCTTAGTAGGAGACTAAGGTGTAAATGAAAACTGGCACCCTAAAAGGCTTTGAAGTTTTAAATAGCAGTATTGAAACAAGATGTACTTGTTGTGGGAGAAGCTTGAGTAAGAGAAAAGCCATTGATTCTTTACTGCTGTCACAGTATCTTCTAACATTTGTTGGTTTATTTGTTGTTACACTAAGGAATCATCACAGATTTCTCATTGGGCATTAGTTAAGAACATGTTGTGTTGAACTAGTAACTTCAGAAGAAATAAAACAGTACTTTACTGTTCTGAAGTGCTTAACCCCATGACACCTGCTGAGAATTAAATTGGCTGGGATATTTCCCTCAATACCAGAATTGAAAAGACCTTGAAAGTAGCAGTATCTATTTACAGCTAACAGACTCAATTTTAAGCAGGACAAATCCCCAAGCCCAATGTATCCCCAAAAACTGGATTAGAAACAACCTGTATGGAACATAAAATTAACATTTTAGCTACAGGAGCTGAGTGAAACCAAAGGAATAGCATAGGAAACTAACATCTTTTTCTTAGAAAGGGGGTCTTGATTCTAATGTTGTGTTGAATATTGTAATCATAAGTTGACTTGATCAAATAGCTTTTCATATGTAAATGATTCAGCATCCAGATGTAGAGCAAATCTTTTGTGCCAAAAAGTAACCAATACTCAATAATTACATGAAAACATGTATGGTTTCTCTAAAGAAGTATTTAGATAAACATCATCTAAAATTCAGCTAATATTATATTCAATCAAATTGTGCTGACTTTCTCCCTCAAGAAGAATAAATAACATGCTAATCTATTTAGAAAGCATCCATTCCTTTTCAATTCTCTGCAGATGAATATAAAATATCTTGGTTTGTTGAGAGGTACTAGACATTTCCCAAATATTTAAGTGAAAGGTCTTCATTCATGATTGGTTATGTTGGGCACAAGAGTATTGCTGAAATGGTAACACTATAGATTTTTTGTCTGCACTAAGCTTCTCAATTCTCTCTTCAAACATTTGAATAGTGTGATTAGCATCTTCATTTGGCAAGGGAAAATGTTAAAATTCAGATGGAACTCATCTAATTTTAAGCATTATGGAAATTAATATGCAACTTCCTATAGAATTGAGTTAATCAAGCTCTTATTATTGTGCTATCTGCATATATTTAATTATAGCTAATTCCACTGCACACTTCACGGAGAAGTTTGTAAGGATATGCAGAGCATGGCCATTGCTTTTAATTGAAGAACTTTGGTCTGAACATTGTAAGGTCCTTTTTTTTTGTAAAAGACTCTAAAGTCAGGAATCAGTTTGGTAGGTGAAATAAAGGTTCCTTTCAAAACAGGTAAATGTTAAAAGTATCTAGCATTTTCAAATAAAAATAATCTTTACATTGATAATTAGTTTTGTAGTTGTTTTCGTAGCATACTATCAAACTGCTTTCTTATTGCTGCTGTCTTATTTTCACTTTGTTTGTCCAGTTTGGATACATGTTCTGTTGTGGGGGAAGATTTTCCCTTATGGGAACCCTGTCAGCTGTTGTTTTATGGAAAGTTTACTCTTTTAAAATTACCACTAGCACTGTGCTATGTCTCTGCTGCTGACTCAGAGAAATGAAAGTGAAGGAAAGGTTCTACTCTAAACAAATAGAAAGGTAATATCATGGCTGGCACAGCAGCTTCCACTGTAAAAATGAAAAAGGTGTTTCCAATCCAGCAGCACGGTTATCGTCTATGTCCTGCAGTAAATCCAGAGCCTCCAGACAGTTGACCAGATCTTGCTCCCAGGAAGGCAAAAAGCTTCAATCAGAGATTTCAAGGCTCAATCAGAGATTTCAGAATGGTATCCGTTTTATTTCCTAAGAGGAAAATGGCCTGTTGTGAACACGTTACAGTTAATTCTGTCATACTCATAAATGCTAAGAACCAGAGGTTTAGATAAGACTTTACTCCTCACTAGTCTTCCTGCCTGTTTTTTTGGAGGGCAGGGATTTGTTGGTGTTGGTTTAGGGTTTTTTTGGGGACAGGGAGGGAAACAGGATAGAGGGGAGGCAAAATAACAGAGGTCCAGCATCTCATATTTGAAGACAATTAAAAAAACTCTATTGTCAGCTGTGAAAGGGAATGAGTGAGTATACTTTTTGCATGTTCCCTTAGAAGAAATGTATACAGAAGCAAAGGGATTCAGGTCATAAGAACTATTTTGAACTTCTGCCTGGAGGCAAGGCTGCTGGCAGGGAACAGAAGCAGAAACATGCCTTTCCAGATCTTTGAGTAGCTCCTGTGCCATTTTGATGCCCACTAGGAGATTAAGTTAAACATAAATGTTCTCATGACTTCAGAAGAGCTTATGGTGCAATTTGAGGGAGATCTCTAGAAAATAAAAATGTCTGCTCCATGGAGGAATATGTGTATTCCTCTTCATCTATGTCACATAAATCTGGAATTAAAGATGTCTAAAAGTACATAATGTAAAGCCTGTACCACTGTTGACATTAAAATAAGAAGCTGAACTGTTGAAAAAACAGCAAACCTAAATTTAAAATTCAGCTGTCATATTGATGAATTGCATTAATTTATGTGCATACAGATCTCAAGAAACAGCAACAGAGTCAGACAAGAGCAAAACAGAACATTGATTATATAGGACCTCAGTGGACTGAGAACTATCCACCAGAGACCTCAGGTTTATTTATTCAATAAATTGCTGTATTTTACCTAATATTTCAACTCCCCTGTGTCAAATGCTTCATACAGGTATAAGGAATAATTTCTCAAGATACAATGAGGCAGGAAAGGAAGAGACCTGTATACCCGCTATACACATTGCACAGAACTCAGCTGTAGTGCAGATACTGTAATATTCACGGCCATGGAACTGTGATTTTATAATATGGCATATTTATCTTAATAGTCATTATAATTTTTTTCTGCTTTGCTACCCAGCAGTTGTTGGGAAGGACATCTGTCTTGAATAGGCTGACTAATATGTAGTATATTCAATGCAGATGCTGGTTTCAGATGTCAAGGGACTTGAACCCCATTTTGAATGCTGTAGTGTTATGTAGCTGACATTTTGCAGCTCAATATTTATCTGACTATTTCAGTAGAAGAATTTGGTTTTATTATTTTCATTTAATCACACAAAAGAACTTACGTCCTTTCTGGAGAAAACTGTTCTCTCGGTTATTACTGAGAGACTTAAAAAAAATAATATTCTTGTAGCTGAGAACTTTCTTTTTTAACCTTCTCAAGTAACATAAATTCCCTACGTGTTTTATCTGAAGACAGGACAGAAGGTCCAACAAATTTCACTTACAGAGTGAGTCTTTCTTTCTTTGTTTTGTTCTGCAAAGTGAGACAGTTGCATTGAGGGGAGGAATAAGTTTGATCAACAGATATTACCAAAAAAGTTGAAATCCAACAATTCCCTGCCCCAGAGCTGCTGTTATACCCTCAGACTTGTCTGTTAACCCTGAACAGGTGCTCCCTTTAAGAACAAGAAACAGCCAACTCCTGCTGTAAATCTCTGCATTATTCCAGGTTTTCTAACAGAAATTTCCACAGACTTCCTCAGCAAAGGATGTCTTACAGATCTCTGAGAAGAGAATTCAGAGAAAATTCAACAACAGCTTCAACACTTACAAAGATTTGGTCAAATTCCGTGAAAGATCCTCTCAAATTAAATGTCCATAAAGAAGGGAACCATTGAATTAAAAAATAGTAATAACAGCTGTGTATGTTAGTAGGTCTTTTGCATTCCCTGGTGTCTTCTTTCACAGATGGAGTATTAGAATAGCAAAACATTAATGGTGTTCAGTAACTTGTGGTTATTAACAGCTGATAATTTCTCAAGTTCATAAAGTCCCTAGTAACACTATAGACCCTTGGTAATTAAAGAACAGAATAAAGCTTTATGGAAAAGATTGGATAAGAATCCAATGTTTCATGGTTTATTTAGCTCACACTCAAAAAAATAGTATTATATTATGTAGTAGGATAAACTATATCCAAAATAGGTAGCTCTTCAGAAAGAGCAAATGATGACTCAATAGTACAGTTTTATGTAAACATGATATGGTAAACCTGTAACAAGTGGTAAATACTACTCCTAAGCCTAAGCAAATATTTGGAGAAATTATTTATGTCAGGCAACCATACTGGAATCATGTTGTGAAAAAGCAATTCACAAAGTACAAAGAATTGTTGTTTTCCACAGGCACAGTCCAGCATATTTCTGAGATTTTTTAACACATGTGCTGAATTTCATGCTTAATTAGAGAAGTGCAATTAATTAGAGAAGTCCTAAAGTGACATCCCTGTTATGACTGCCTGGAAAATGAAAAGAAGGGTCTTGCTGACTACTAAGTGCGTTTCTTGAGGTAAGACATTGCATCAGACTGTGATATGGAAAATACAGGGCAGAGCTCCAGAGGCACAAATTTTAGCACTTTCATAAACTTGGGTTACAATTGTTGTGATAAGACCATTGTGATTTAGTGAAGACAATATCTCCTGACACACCTCAGTCCACTTCATAAGACATTTCAACAATACTTTTGTCTTGGCAGAAAGCGAGATGACTGCCTTAATTTTTCTTTGTACAGTGCCAATGGCTCATTAATGGTTGACACAGTCTGTTTCTTAAAAAAACCCAAATTTTAGCAATATGAAACATTTTTTAAAGTCAGTTAAAAGCAATAATAATAATAAGGATAGGAATTTTACAGTATTGATGAAATAATGACTCAGCTTTCAATATTGTAGCTTTAGCTTATGGTCAGTAGCATGAGTTCTACAAATAGCAGAAACTTCATCAAAACTTCTTTGTGACTAGTTATTTCCACAGAGGTTCTCATACTCCAAAAGGGTCCAATTTTTCATCTTGACATAGGTGAGAGCCTAATTCCTAATCCTTTCTGAACTGTCTGTTTCAGAGCATAGTTTTGCATATCAAAATTCTTTCAGTGGTGATATGAAAAAATATTGTAATTGTTTCTGGATATGGTATAGCAGGGCTCCATCCCCATTCTTCCTCTTCCCTCTTCAAATGTTAAATTTCTTTCTTTTCAAGACAGTTCAGTTTGCAAGGGGTATAATACAGCTGCAGAAGAATGAATCACACTACAACCACAGCTGAAGTGGAGCCACCTGTTCACATTACCACCATAATATTACTGCAGGCACAGTCTTTTGGAAATGGCATCTTTTTACTCTTGAGGATCCTGAACGTGGCTGATACAGGTGAGTTGGATACAGGGCTCTAATGGCATTGCAGGACGATTGAAAGCAGGGCACAGCAATAAATGCAGGGCACTTGGAGAGGATGGAAATTTCACCCTCTAGCATTTCTCCAAGCTACACAATACCCACGGCAATTGTAGCCCATTCTAAAAGGTGATAGACAAAAACTGTTGGAAACACAGATCAGCTTCGAAAACAAGGGAAAAAATAATTACAGACTCGTGAGAGAGTCTGATGTATGTCCAGTTCCTTTTCAGAGTGAAGTCTTAATCAGAAAAGATGTTATTTTTTGGTGCTTCTGAAGCCCTGTGACAGCAGAGGCTTAAAAGCTTTAATAAGAACAAAGAAACAGTGCCACCTAACTGTGGAAACTGTATTTTTTTTTTAACTCATTAAAGCTGAACAGATATTTTGTATTTTAAAGCTTGGAGGAGAGTAGTTCTTTGTGAAGAACTCCTGCCTGTAATTCAGAGATTACTACTGCCTGCCTTTTCCAAAATCATTACTGGGAAAATCTCGTTTTCAGAAGAAAAGTCTTCTTGATGACACTGCATGTGTTAAAAATTTGTGTTTTCCCATTTGAAGACAACTAATTGAAAGAGGATTCATACTTACTTAAGAAAACTGCGTATGATCAGACCAGATATGATGAAGTTTCACTTTAAGAACACTAATTACTCCCTTTTAAACATAATATCTGTATGGATATGCAGCCATTTACATGTTTGCTTTCTCTGTATTTCTTTCAATCTAGAATTTGTTTTCAAAATCATCACTTTGTATTGGAAAAAGCAAAGCTTGTGGACAGTAATTACCACAATAGTCCCTCAACTGAGAACAGAGTGGGAGTTTTATGAAACTTTTTACCAGAATGACTGAATGTATTTTGCAGTGCCCAGTGAATCTAACTTTAGGTAAATTTTGGCAGTGTAAGTGGCCATCCAGATCTGAATTATATGTGTTTTAGCTCACAGCCCAGTTTCCAAAACCATTCTCATCACAAGTACCTGTGCAAAATCAACACACTGAATTTATGAACCTACTACAATTGTCCAAGTGTATGAATGGAAAACAATAAAGAGGAAATACTTTAAAAAATTAATCAGAACATGAGTCATAAAGCTCAGTGAACATCATAAATGCCATCCTGTTATCATATAAGCCAGTTTATTTGCAATGAAAAAAACTTTTATTCTCATTTTTAAAGTATCTACTATAAATTCAAATGTACATAGTTTGAATAAGTTGTTTTCTGGTTGCAACAAAGAAAAGATGTGACGCAGTGGGACCTGGAGTTAATTTGTGTTTGATCTGAAGAGGAAAAAGCCTCCTCTTTCTTGGCATCTTATTCTTGTACCTTCTCTGAATCTATTTCTTATCTTCTTATGCTTTTTCACATCATAAATCTCTCACAAAGAGAGTGAAAATGTGCAGCAAAATGTCCATCAGATGAAAATTAAGTGTAATTTTTTTTAAAGAAAACCAGGTAATAGTATGCTCACAGGCATGGGATTTTTACTTACTTGCTTTGATGTTTCCATTATAAACAAAACAATCTCAGTGCTATTTTGCATGATTTTGCCTAACAATGAGCTTTGCTGACTAACAATGTTATAGATGAGAACCTCTTTACTTCAAAGACCAGAACCCATCTGACATTTTCAAATAACATTGAAGTATTCAGAAAAGCAAACTGTTGCATATTCCACCACAATAAAAAGAATTACACTTGAGTCTGATGCTAAGCATGAGATATCATTCTCATATTTGACATTTGATGTATGCTCTTCATCCAGTACAGACACATGCAAATGTTTCCCTTTGAAATTTTTAGCTTCACAGGAAAACATCAGTAAAATATTCTTATTAATCATAATATTTCTATGCAATTCTTTTTAAAATTTTCTCTCACTTTTACTTCAGAATATGTTCTGGGAATAATGCAGACAACTCTGGGGCTTAATCCTTGAAAGATTGTATGTATCTGTACACCTAGGAGAACTTTCAGTTTGTTTCTGCAATATGAATGCCATAAATAGAAGCATGCCTGTTTCAGGGCTGTGTACTTTGGATGTAAAATAGTCATATCTAAGAGAAAATTGTGGCTGTGGAAACAGAAGTCATAATCTGTGCAACAGACTGTAAAAGAGATCGTCTTACCTCTCAGAAAAATGAACTGGGTTTTAGCATATTTTTGAGATTTCATGCTACTTTGAAAGTTTTTTAAAAAATAGATATTCCATGTGTCAAATGCAAATAGTAACTTTATCATTAAGGAAAAAAAGACAGAAAATGTTGCTATTTCATTATGTTCCTGTCCTAGGTGTAGCTACGTACACAGAGAAAAGTTTTCCCTTGGCTTGGCATTTAGTTTATTGCTTTCCTTCTTCAGTTAATAAGCAGGAAAAATTCAGCAAAACCCCAGTTTATACTTAAGTAAGTGCTACTGAGCATCTCTCAGCAGGTAGTTAGTAATTGTATTTGACATTACTTGTTTTTATTGTGTTTTATTCTTTTTCTCTCTCCTCTTTTCATTACTGTTGTTATTATTTTGAATAGGTAGTAGTCTTATTCATATATTTCATATCATTAACAGTATTGTTATATTTTACTTTGTTTCATCTAAAACTATGCATATCTCCATCCCTGAGGTTCTGGGTTTTCTTCCAATTCTCCCCATCTCACCTGGGGGCCAGGTGTGTGAGTGAGTGGTTGCATGGTGCTTAGTTGCTGGCTGGGGTTAAAGCATGACAGCCTTTCTAGGCACCCAATATGTGGCTGCTTCACACATATCACCTCCTCCTCCAGAGGCATTTCAAAATCTTTGCCTTTTGGCAAGTCAGTTATTACTTCCAAGATCTCTGGATGACTGGGATTTCCTATTGAACCTTGTGTTACCAGTGTGACCCACTTACTCCATGTAGCATCAATTGCATGATGTGTCACGGAGACACCTTGAACATCCAGCCCTGCACTGGAACTGCAGTGCAGGAGAAGTTGTGCCACAGTGGCCTAACTTTTGGGTAAGTGTGACATGCCTTCAAAAACCAGGTTTTCCACCCTGGGCAGCAATAGCTTGCCATAATGTGGCAGCCCAGTTGGGTCTACCTCTGTGCTGACTGTTATCCTGCTTCCATTCCTGCAGCCATTTGTCACCATCCATGAGTCAACATAGACATATAGTTCATTTTTCTCATTTAGCATCTCTTTCAGATTTCATGCTTCTTCAAAATTTAAAAAAAAATTCTATTTGTCTAATACAAATGATAATTTTCCCATTAAGATAAAACAGACAGCAAATGTTACTATTTTATTCCATTTCTGTATTAGATACACTGTTAGGGTACACACAGAAAAGTCTTTCCATGAGCTGATATTTATTTTATTGCTTTTCTTCTTCAGATAATAAGTTGAAGAAATGCAGCAAAAACCAGTTTATGCTGAAGTAAGTACAGCAAGTAGTGAAGCAAGCAATATTTCAAGAAAATATACCAGTGCCCAAATGTAGCACACACCAAACAAGGGCCTTAGAATATCACTGTGCTCTTCCATCTTGCTCTCACACTTGCAGTTCCCCCCATTCACTGCCTCTGTGTGCACAAACACACATGCAGACACATACTCAATTGTTACATAACAAAAGCAATTACAAGAGATAGAAGTGATTGTCACGCTTCTTCAAAAGGATTTTTTCAAAATTATATATGTGTTTATGTATATGTCTTTTATGTGTGTACATAAGCACAAGTTCATATATATACAAATACTGAAAGATATACTGGAATGTTTCCTTGCACTAGGGAAAATACGGGGTACTATCCACAGAACAAAACAGGTTGAACTACGTTCTAGCACTGTGAGCTGGAAGTCATAATTTGTGTGCTTTATAGGAAAAAGGCACCTGAGAAGTGCCAGCTTATACTCTTCCTTCCCTTCCATCTCTCCTCTCTCCCCTAACATGAACAGAAGAAACCTGGCATCCTGACCCAGTCTGAATGTGGCTGCTTTTACAAGACTTCCAAGATTTCAAACCCCATAGAACTCAAGGCCTCTCAGCTACTTGGCCACTATGTTTTCTGATTTACTTTCTCCTCTGTAGTTATTCAACCCACAAGATAGGTTCACTCTTCATAGTTGTCTTTTTTGTCTCAGCAATACTCAAGTTCTTTATGTCTTTAGATTGGTCTCTTTTGTCTTTCAAAAATCAAAGCCACCTACATCTAGAGTTTTTATTGAGATACAAACCAGTGACCTCTCATTTTCTCTCAAAATAGGTTTTCTAAGTAGGAATAAGAATCTACATGGATATTTCTATAGCTGTTTAAAAACAACTAAATTTGCATCCTGAAAAATTACAATTTGAACACCGCAAGTCAAAGTTAATTAGTTAAGGAAAGTTTGCTCTTCTGCTTCCAAAACACTCACCCCATTTTCAGTCTGAAGTAGAAATTAGTTTGAAAAAAAACCAATAAAGAAAATAAGAGAAAAAAGGTCACCACACAAGAGATACAGTGCCTCTCTTCATTGCAATCACTTGAACTCATTTGGTACTAAGTAAAAGTCATGGTTTGTATCTGTAGAGTCTTTGGCATATCCTAAGCTCTGTTCAAAAACAAGTTCAGAATCACTGAACATGTACACTTATCATTTTTACCTTGACTAGCAGAACAGATTTGTCATGCAATGGATAACAGGTGTGCTGTTAAACAACAGATACTAACAGTCTGAAACAAAAAGAATTTGACTTTCATGTAATTTATTTCAGTGCAACTACTCTGATAATTTTTTTGTTGTTATTTAAAATAAAAAACGTTCCCAGTTGCTTTATGTTATAGATACCATGCAGACTCAGAATCCCCCATGTGCAAGATTTAGGCACATAGTAGCTGCTAGGCTAAGGCATGGATGTTGCAATTGCATAGTGCAGTTGTTTACACTACATATTTTCTGCTGGTAGCTCTATAAAAGCTCCCAATGCATTACAAATGTTGCTGTTGGGAGGAGGAACAGTCTACTGATCAGATCCCAAGAGGTTCCTAGAACTTGCTATATTTTAATGGGAGTCAGTGAGATGCAGATAGACTGAAAATGCTTATTGTCACTCAGGCTGTCTACCAAAGTGAATACAAGATACAACAAGAAATGCTGACTAATGCAAGTAAAAAAGAAGATGAAAAGTAGAAAAGAAGATTTCCCTGGAGGTAACGGAATAGATTTGGGAAAGTCTATATCAGTGTATAGGATTGAAGCCTGCTGCTTGTCCAGCAAAATAATCAGATGCAGCCAAACCTGGTATTAGACGACTTCCTGCGTGTAAATGGAACTAGCAGGTGACATATCAGATAGCAAGGCCAAGATGGGGAAAGTAAAGTCAAAGGTTGTTATGTTCAATCTGGTTTGGGCTGCAAAATTTTCCTGTGGGTGGTAGGCAGCTGGAGGTGAGTCATAGCAGTCTGAAACTATTCTTATTCATTATCTAGAACTGGAGAGCTGTGAATCTGAGAGGTCAGCTGCATTATCTCTTCTCGCCCTCCAAGCACCTGCTGTGATTTCAGCTTTGCTGGACCAAAGTGTGGTGACTGACATGGAATCCACTAGCCTGGCCTCAACAGGCACTGTAGGCTGACACTGTGCCCCTTGTGAGACAAGCCAACACTGAGACCAAGGGGCTGAATTTGGGTCACAGAACTGAGCAGGAGCTATAAGGGCTGGTAAAGGATGGTTCAGAGCTATTCAAGCATTACACCAGGGCTTGTGGAGAGGTCCTCTTGTCCTTGCTATGGTGATTGTTGAAATCTTTAGAAGTGTCAAGAATTATTCTCATTCTTAACCTTTGAATGTACTTCTTCTTCATATTTATACATTTCATTAATGAGAGCTTGCCTTCCTGCCTTCTTTTCAATTTCATCATGTGGTTTCACATGATGAAATTTCTGCATTTCCAGGATGTCTGAGCGACAGCCATAGTAACATGCACTTTTCCTAAATATCCGTCACATCACCTCACATGGACACTATTTCATGATGAAGTGGTGCTGGTATTTATCTCATCTTTTCATGTGAAGAATCTCTGGAACTCTATTTTTTCTGTCAGAGCTGCTGGACTGCTTCTGTTTCTTGTGGGTTTGTTCTTGACACAGTGACGAAAATTCTGTATAGTCTACTCACTTAGAAAATATGCCAATGATTTCTACAGTGGCGCTGCCTTTGCTGCTTTCTATGCTTCTCTTCATGAAGGTTACTAATAGCTCAATAATACAGCCTAATATTCTCTCCAGCAAATGTCTGAAGATACAAAGACATACTGTTAGAGATTTTAAGCAATTTTTGAAAACCTTTTTTCATCTAAATTAATCATGTTCAAAATCACTCCTCAGCAACCACTGAATTACACATGTTCAAACAATTTCCCTGGCCATTTAGTAGGGTTCATTTATTAATTTGGTAGAACCAGCTGGCAAAGAACCTTCCTCTCCTTGCTGTCCAATTACTTGCTTCATGTCTACAGGAGGAGTCAGGAGTCTAAGGTTACAACTTGACAACTAAGATACTTACACCCAGAATAATTTGGCATGCTCTCTTATGAGACCATTCAGTTTCTGTCTTTTGTTAGAAGTTCTTGACAGGAAATGCAGAGAATAACATGATTGATACAAGGGATATGCCACATGTGAATCTACTGACAAATATAAGCCTAAAAATGCCCTTAACTGTGAAAGTGTATATTAAAATTCATTTTTTTTCTGGATAAGAAAACAACATCCATTTTTGACAATCACTTGCATTAATACCAGCTTTTTGACTGTTTAGATTCATAAATAAATGTGAGGTTCTCAGAAGACACTTATGAATATGCTATCTACTGCTTCAGCATTTGTTGCAAAAGGATGTCTACAATCACATTTCATAACCCCTAGGCCTTTTGGAAACCTTTCCAGAAAACCCACAATATAAAAAAGGATGAAATGCTGATCCTTTTGAAGTTTTGTCATGGAGTTCAGTTAATTCAGAATTAATTTCTTATGAGACTGCTGTTTAAAAAAACAAAGGAAAGTAACTTCCTTGGGGATATTAATTAAGTGAAAACAAGAAAATGTTAAAGCTACTAATATGATTTCCTTATGTTTATTGTTATAGGTTTGGCTGGCTTTTAATATGGATAAAATCCATCAGTTGCTCATAATGTCATATTTTTCTTTTAGCTTATTAAAAAAGAATATGTAGTTATGAATCCATATTCCTAAAATTATATAGCAGGCCTAATTTTGTTAAAGAATAGTGTATGCAGAAATTCTCTTGACTGCATGAATTCATAATTCAAAACCTCGTTCAAATCAAAATTAGCCTTGCTGTAGAGTTTGTCAGCCATCTCACTCACATTTACCCTAAGGTTCTTTTTACAATCCTGAAAGAGTGATAAACAATGTTCAAATGGCTACAGTTCCCCATATAGGCTCACATTTCAGTTTTATATCATCAGAGGGGACTTTGAATGCAGAACAGATTTTTGTGAAGCAGCCACCTTTCACAGAATATTTAACTTCCAATTTCATTCAGTGTATCTATGTTAACAGAAGCTTAAAGTATTAACATTACTCTTGGAAGATGGCTTAGCTGTTATTCATGACACATTTCCTGTAAGCTATATAAAAACAAAATTAGCCCAGTTACAGCTTGTTCATATGCCTGGCACCAAACTGGATACTTGGGATTACTGGGCTTTTTGGCAGCAAAGTACCAGTAATACCACATGACTGGTTTGGTAGCCTTGTAATTATCACACTATGATACCTTCAGAAGTCAATCTGTTAGTCCATTTTTCTACTTAGCAGGTCAGCAACTGGTGAAAATACTACAGACTTAGTATTTTTCCAGAATGTATTTGGCCACCAAGGTTGGTTCATTGAGCTAAAAGCTCCTAACTATTCTTTTTTGGTGAAAAAATAATTAGTGTCATTTAAAAGCTTAAAAAGAAAGAAAATAACAGAGAACTGTGCAGCCCGTGTCTTTTCCAGAGGCAGTTACTTAGTTCTGGAAGGCTAAAACTCAGCACTGGCCCATATTTTGTAATGCCACAGTGGTATTGACACCAGTTCGTATTTCTTGCCACAGTGAAGCATTCACAAACAAACAGTTTGAGGAGAGAGACATGAGTCTGACTCTCAGTGATTTAGTGCAAGCCCATTGCATACAGACTAGTGCATTTTCCTAAGGTTCATACATTGAATCCACATACACTTTTCCCATTTACTCTGATGTCTTCACAAATGCCAAGACTGACAGTGCTTGAGCTAAATGTGTGTCTTCCTCCTGTGTGCAGAAACAGTAGTACACACAGCACCTGTCATGTGCAGCTGTGATTGAGAACTCATGTGAAGAGCCAGGAAAACACTTAACTATATGCTTGAAAATCAGTCTGCTTTTCTCTGGGTTTATTCTCACTTTTTCTTGAGTTCCAAATAAAAAACCTTTAGAAATTTCACTGTGACAATAACACCCCTTTATCTGTAAAATTGCTCCATTTAATCTTAAAGCTGTGATTGCAAGTGCGAGACTGTTCATTTTCTGGAGAAGTGAAAGGTCTCTGCTTCCTTTGAAAGTATTTCCTTGTTGTTTTGTTGTTGTTGTTGTTATTCTGTAAAACAAAATGCCATGTTACACTGTCAGATGAATGAATTCTGATTACTGTATTTATATGAAAGCTCTTCTCCAGAGATCACGATGAAGATAATATACCACTCTTAATAAGCAATAGTCTTCTGTTCCAAGCAGGGTCAGCTATGAGATCCAATCAGGTTGCTCAGGGCTTTGTCCAGTTAGGTCATGAAAACCTCCAAGGACAGAGACTGCACAGCCGGCCTGGGCAGCCTGTGCCCCTGCCTGACTGTCCTCAGGCTAAAAACCTTTCCTGCCTGCTGTTTCTCATCCTTCCACCATGTGCCTCTTTGATGAGTTGTTTTTCTGGGTAACTCTGCGTGTACCACAAGCTGCTATTAGGTGCCCCGAAAATCTTCTTATCTCCAGGCTGAACCAGCCCCAGTCCCTCAGCCTCACACTACAGTATAAGTGCTCCAGTCCCAACTATCCTGGTGGTCCTACATCCAGACTGTAATAGCCTAACTTGTATACAAGAACTTAGCAGAATTGTCAAAAGCTCTGTTAAAGTCATTAAATTATGTCTGCTGCCCACCCCTCATCCATCCAGACTGTCATTGTATCACCATGGGCAGTCAGGCTGCTTACCTGGCACCCAGCCTTGGTAGAGCCATGAAGTCTTCTCCCCACCACCTTCTCCTTCACATATCCAGTCCTCATTCATAATTAGGGTTTCTGCCAACTTTCATCAAAACTAAAAAATTGTAAAAAGTTGTAGTCATGGTAGAGTGAATCAACTCTGATGATTAAAGCGTGTTTCTCAGTAAGTGAAGGTTCACATCTTCTTACAGTAGACTCAGCCATAGTTTCATAGCATTCTGAATAATCCAAATCCAACTCTGCTTATGGTTGTGGAAGCTGCTGCTCTGGCTGGCTATTTAGCATTCAAAGTTTAGCAGGAATGATAAAGAGGAAATAATCTATTAAACTAGAGAGACTAAATAAAATTAGAATTATTAAATATTTGCAGTCTGCACAATATATATCTTGTGTAAATAACATGAAGGGTCACAAATAAGATTTTATTGCAGGTTTTTCAGTAAAATGTATCTTATCTACTTAGAAACAATTAACTAGCACAATACCTTCTCATGCGTGTCTTCAGGCCAAGTGTGTTAAAATAAATTATGTCAAATCAACCTTAGGGTCGGTGTCTATTTACAAAGAATGTTCATTGTTGATTACTAAATTACTATGTAGGTGGTAAATAAAATGGAAATATTTTAGATTATCTGTCAAATGTGGAAAAACTGAAAAAACTGAGAAATTTACCATCATATATCTTATGATAAAAGTTTATCTCTGTCAAAGACATCATATTGTTTGCTACTGATTTTACTGAGTGCATTAATAAAGTTCTAGCTATTATAACTGCTGCAGTAAAAACGACACATTAAACTGATCTCAATATCCCTGTGTAATACTCTACAGCTGTAGTGATGTGGTCTTTAATCATGTGAACTAAAAATTAGGTCTTGAACTGAATCTGTAAGTGCAAATGTGTGCCTGTGTTCCCTTGTTACACTATGGAATAGTTAGAAAATCAAAGAAGGGTCAAGTTGGAAGGGACTATGGTGGGTCATCTCATTCAGCTTCCCTGCTCAAACAGGGTCATCCTCAAGCATGGTGCACAGGATTGAGTCCAGGTGTCTTTTGAATATCTCCAGGGAAGAAGACTTCACAGCGTCTCTGGGCAATTGCAGTGCTTGGTCACCTGTACAGCAAAGTTTTCCTCATATTCAGGTGGAACTTCTGCATCAGTTTCTGTCTGTTGCCTTTTGTCCTACTGCTTGGCACCATCAAGAAGAGTCTGGCTCCATCCTCTTGGTTCCATCCCTTTAGATACTTGCAAACATTGCTGAGACCCCCCTCTCAGTCATCTCTTCTCAAGGCTGAGCAGGCCCAACTCTCTCAGCCTTTCCTCATAAGTGAGTTGCTCCAGTCCCTTAATCATCTTTGTTGCCCTTTGCTGCATCCGCTCCAGGAGCTCCATGTCTCTCTTGTCCCAAAGAGTCCAGGACTGGACACAGTAGTCTAGACGCAGCCTCACTCGAACTGAGCATAAAGAAAGGATCAGCTCTCTCAATCCTTGTCACGAAGAAGTAAATGTAAATTAATTTTATTCTTGAAACTCACATTTTACTAAAACAGCTTTAGAAACTAGAGCAGTTTTTTTCATCAAGCCCTTTATGATTCTAAAAATGGTCTAAATAGTCTAAAATATGACTTTAGAATAAGATTAGATAATCAGGGAAATCGATTTCTTCCAAAGTATTATAATCCCCCCAACGTAACTTAAAGTAACACAAGAAAGTCTTCCAACAACACTTTTTTTGTTGAATGAAAATAAATCTGCAAATCTGCTTTGATAAGTATGCACTCCAAAATAAACCCAGCTACCTCCATTAGAAATAATATTTTAAGACAGTATCATCCTTAAAGTAAGATATTTTAAAATTGGAACGTTGAATACTTGTGGGATGAGAAATGAAGTCATAGAAAGCAGTGATTCTGAAAAGTGCTGGATAATGACTTCAGAATTTCTCATTAAAATGTAATTACTTGGTTCTGACTCTACAATGAAGGGAAGCTTTAGCTGCCTAGACAGGGATGGTGACATGAAAGTAGGGAATTTATTTAAAAACTGCTTAGTTTGCAGCAGCTGATTGTGCTCCAAGATGACTATGAAAACTGAAGAAATTTCAAAATACACAGAATTATGTGGGAATTGGAAAACACTTCTAATAAGAATGTAAGGACCTTTGTTCATTTAGATGCCCAAGAAGAGGAAAACAACATTTCTAATAAGAATGTAAGGACCTTTGTTCATTTAGATGCCCAAGAAGACTACAAGAAACTTGATCACTGTTTAAGTACAGGAACAAATACAAGGTCTTCTTGAGTATCTGATGAGCTGATGAGAAGGCCCAGCTCCTGCAACTAGAAGCTCTGGAAACTAATCTGGTTTAATATTCACCCAGTTTAACCATGGAGAGTGGTGAATAGGCCATTGCTGAAAATTTTTAGCATGAAACAGAAGTTTTTAGAAATATCTGCAGGGTGCTCTTTGGGCGTAGGAGCATGGATGGTCACGAATTTTCCAACCTCTATGTGAGAAATGTGTTCATTGAGAGCTTAGACAAATAATAATCATGGCCTACTGGGGCTTGAAGTGTGGAATTCTGAGTCCACTTGTTCACCCATCTCCTTTGGACCTCCTAACCCGATCCTGACATTGGTAGGTTTTTGTTAAAACATGTATTATAACTAAACCTGAAGTCCAGAGTTTCATTCAGTGTCTTGACCAAGCTGAAGTGGATATTTTTCCAACAGCATCACTCCTGTTTTGCTTCTGCTTTGTTTATTAGCATCAGTAGCTGGCCTACTCTGAAGGCAGACTGAGCTGGATGGCCACTGGCCCAAGATAGCACAGAGAATTTATACAATAACATGTCGTTTCTTACATTTCTCTCTATCTGCTTTGATCTTATTACTTTAACTGAACACCTAATGTGTGAATAGCCAAGTGAACACTGTTAGCAGACAATACACATTTTTGATGTGGTAGTTTAAAATGGCTTGCTCCATACTTCCTGTGTTTTGCCTGCCATTTCTTCTTCCTGCTGCTTTTGATTCCATTCATTGCAGAAAGTCTTTTAGGCTACTCTTAAAATCTCTGTTTCTATTAAGTAGCGTTTTCCAGTTTTCTTGATTTCTTGCTCTGCTTTGCTGCGGTGATCTCACCAGTTAGTTCATTGTCTCTGGGCTCTAATTCATGTTCCTTCCCTATGAGCTTAGGACCATTTAGATTCTGTTTGTAAGAGTAATTCTGGAGCATAGTTACCATTTTAGTGGTTATGGCATACCAGCTGGTGTGCTGTTTTGATTTTCTTCTTCTTCACTGAAAAATATGTTATATATATTTTCACCCTAAGGATATGTATAGGCAATAAAAGTATATGCATATTTGTGAGAATTGTGCCTTTTCGAATTGTAAGATTCAGTGAAGTGCCTGAATTGTCAGACGAGTTTGTTATCAGCATGTCCTAAGATTTTTTGCTTACTTTTAGATCTTGACAAGCCCCTCTATTCCTTTTTATTATCACTTCATATAGAAATCAATGTATCCTTTTAATGTAGTTGGAATTCCTTTTTTGATTTCACTAGTCAATGATATTTAAATATGTCTAGCTCTAAGAAAAGACCACAATGAAATCAAAACCTTGTCTGCTTGTGTAATGTAGTAGTGGTAGAAACAGAAATCAAATTTTGATTGATAGGGAAAATAGTATATTTGTAGTCCTCATGGCAAATGGTTGCAGCATTCTTCATAAAGGAAGAAACTAGACATAAAGCTGGTATTAAATGGTTTCTTATCCACAGTCCTTGAAAACAGAAGAAATCTGGAAATGTGTTGAAAAAGAGGGGCATTTGGAGAGCTCTGACACACTCCTGCAACCTCCAGTTTAAAGCTCACTTCAAATGCATAATCCTAGAACTACTGAGTTTTGTGACATAATTGCTGATGATTAGGCCTAGCAATGTACAGCTGCAGTTGGCTAAAGTATATTTTCTTCTGCTCTTTCTCAAAGGTTGTGCAGAGGGAAGAGGGAGAATCTGATTTGAGGGGAGGACTGCTGTAGGAAGGTAATTCATTAAATGTATTTTCATTTCTGGAACATACCTGTGCATACTAAAGAAGTTCTGTCTTCAACAAGTGAGTATTCTGATCCTGTGGCACTAAATTTCCTTTGAATATCATTGAGGGGGTATGGCTGTTATTCCTCACCAAAGGATGCAGGATTTCTTTTCAAGAAAACTGAGAGCTGACTGATGAGCAGCTGTCAAAAATATCTTTCATAAAGTCAGAAAGAAATACAAATGTATTTGTATTTCAAAAGAAGCATAGGTCAAAAGTCATCTAAGAAACTACAGTGAATACATTGATGTACATGTATTTGAAGATGAGTTGCTATAAAAATAATTGGAACCTTGTTACAGATGAAATAGAGTGAAATAAAGAAAGCAAGAATGGGGAAGGGGAAGGGGAGGGGGAAGGGGAAGGGGGAAGGGAAGAAAAAAAAGAAAAATTAAAGAAAATTAAAGAAAATTAAAGAAAAGAAAATTAAAGAAAAGAAAAGAAAAGAAAAGAAAAGAAAAGAAAAGAAAAGAAAAGAAAAGAAAAGAAAAGAAAAGAAAAGAAAAAAGAAAAGAAAAGAAAAGAAAAGAAAAGAAAAGAAAAGAAAAGAAAAGAAAAGAAAAGAAAAGAAAAGAAAAGAAAAGAAAAGAAAAGAAAAGAAAAGAAAAGAAAAGAAAGAAAAGAAAGGAGAAAAGAAAAGAAAAGAAAAAAGAAAAGAAAAGAAAGAAAAGAAAAGAAGAAAAGAAAAAGAAAAAAGAAAATAAAGGAAAAGAAAAGAAAAATCATTTGTCAGGCAGTAAAAGAGATTTGACTTATCTCACCTGCTGTCAGAAACATATTACACCAATTCAATGTTTCTGTACCAGAGCCACCAGACAGTTTCTAGTCAGTTTTTGAATTGTGGTGTCAGGTTGATGCTCAGTGTAATAATGTGAAGGAATTTTAAAGGAAAGGGGATTCCACTGCTCAGAAAGCCATTCCCTGGACAGTGTGATATTTTGGAAACCCATTTTTAGTGTCACCTTTTTTCAGTGCATTTTGCTGCATTTCACTTGATTAGTTGTCTTCTGCATAAAAATGAGCAATTAAGAGAAAAGAAAGGAACATCAGCACACATATGAATGTGTGGTCTGAAGTGATTCTGTCATGATAATGCCTATTTGGCAACCAGTTTCTTAAACTTACAAGTTTTTTTGGAGGAAAACAGATATTTGTTTTCAAAAAAAACTGGTGAGAAAATGCAGGTGTTGGGCAGTAACTGACAACACAAGGGAAATAGTGTGTTAAGTGTATTCTACAGTAGAAAGATAGTGTCACAGCACCACTCATTACAATTGATAGTACCTTACACAACAACAGCGTGTTGGACCAAAATCATCTTCCATTCGGATTCTCAGAGGTGTTTAATCACCCAAAGATGCACAAAGTAGGCATTTTTTCTTAGAACCTTTCAGACACCATCAAATATTAAGCACAAGGAAATTGGAAGAGGAACTAGAAAATGCCTCTGGGTACCCTCTGTGTAAGTACAGCACATCTGCAGTCCTATTATATCCTTATGATGTAACTCTGAGGAATTGCCATGAGCTCTCCACAGTGCAAGGATATACCAGGAGTGCTCAGAAGCTCTGCAGAAGTAAAACTCTAATACCATATTCATTCACAGGAGGAAAAGAGTGTCATTTCATTATCCTTTTATTTGGCATTCATTTTCTTTCATCAGTAAAAAATTCTTCATAATAGCAACTACTGGTTCTTGCTTCCTAATAAAGCATGAAGGATATTTCATTGGACTTCATAATTGAAAGTATCTTCAAACATGTTGAAAAAAGGCTAGTGCTATTCAACCAATTAGATCATAATAACCATCACCAATGACAGGGGTGCTTCTTGCAGCATCTCTCACTTCTCTGCTGAAATTGCAAACAATTCCAGCACAAGGCTTTGGGAAGAAGAAGGGAGGGAAACTTTCTTCAAAGTCCAAAAACATTCAGGTGTCTGTTATTACATGTGACCTTCAGAAGGGCAAGATTTTTTTCTCTTTTTTTCTTCACTTTTAAACTCTTACTCAGCCCCCACCTACGTAAATGAAGATATACAGAATAGCCCCACACAGCCCTAGCTGTTTTGTGACCATTAATGTCAGAGCTCCTTCCCATGCTTGACCAAGCTTGGGTTCACAATAGTGGGTTCTACTGCTGCTGAAACCAAATAGCACTGTCCAATTTACAACTGGACAGACTGCCTCTACTGTTTATTTTAATGTCAGGATTTAACATGGTCAAAGGTGGGCACAGTTGAGGATACAGTTCCAGCTCCTGTGGCTTCTATTAATAAGATTAAAATTTCCACTAGTGAGTGTTTTTTATTCTCTTGACCATTAGTGGACCATCTGTGATATGTGATACTTGCTGCAGGTAAAGTGAGGGACCATCTTGTCCATCCAGTGCTGGACACAGGAGGCCACTGTGAGGCAGAGGGGACAGCAGAGGATGGCTGACTTACCCATAACTTTTCATCAAGTGAGTTCTCGAGTTCCTACTGGACATCTGGCAGTTCAACACTGACCCCAGTCTAAACTGAAACATAATCCTTACATTGCTTTAAAGAGGTAGAGAAAAAAGTATTTTTCATTTATTAAGCTCTCAAGATTTTAAACACAAAAGTTGTTATTATAAATTACTAAAATAAATGCTGGAACGACTATCCAGGAAAAGATGAGTACCAAGAACTACAGTCCATTCACACTGCTGCCAGCTACCATGGTCATAACACATTCTCACAAACACACCTCAAAGGAATCATTCCCAAAGCTTAAAGCCTCCTCTGAAATAATTTCCAAGCATACAGTTCAGCCAGAATATCTGTGACTTTATGACCAAGAAAAGCAAAATGCTTGATAATAATACTGGCTTATAAGCATTTGAAGCCCCAGCTCAAGCAATTGAGAGGATATGAAAATAAGATGTTACAGGCCCAGTGATATAGGTGGTTTTGACCATTTCTGAGGGTTTGTACTGCTCAGAGTTTGCAGTAGTTTAGGTATCAAATCCCATCAATAAAAGGACTTTGCTGTTAGGTTACAGCAATTCCAGTTAGCAAAGTGTTGCCTCTGATGGAAATAAATTCAAGCCATGTGTCATTGATATTTTTTTTCTTCATTTATTGCTGACTTTCTCCTATTTGCAATGGAAGACTATGGAAGATATTAATTCTGCCAAGTACTCTCTATATATGCATAAGTTGCAGATTTTCATGTACATGTACAGATCTTTCATGGAATATATAGGCAAAGATTCTTTGCATTTACAAAATTTCTTGGACCTCTGTTTCAATCCCTTATGTTTGTAAAAGCAGGTTAGAGCTCCATAGGTGTAAGGACCTGTAGTTCCAGTGTTGTTGGATTCTTTTAATAAAGTCCCAGAGGGCTTTTTCAAAAAGGGGGAAAAGTTTAAAGCAGCAATCAGGTTCTCAAGACCCAATCTCCATTATCAGTACTGTTTACAAGATAAGGCTGGATTAGTCTCCCTGTGAAAGGATAAATTTTATGAGCCTTATGGAGACCATAAGGGAAAAAAGAGTAAGGACAAACATTAAAAAAAAAGGGCAATGTAACAAAAAACCCAATATGATAAACACAGAGCAAAGAATCCTCTCACTGCAATTTTCCCAGGGCCACTTTAAAGTCCTGGCCAGAGTCTTCACTTTTCTCACCTTTAGGTGTGTCTGAGGCACTCAGTCTTTACAGAATTTTAGTACCCAGCACACCACCATTTCACAGTTGAGTGCAACCCTTGCCCCTTTTATTCCTGTTGCCAGATGAACTGCAGATCAGCACTGATGTTAGGAACAAATTATAGCAATTTATTATCTGAGAACTACATACTTCTGAAGAGAATAGCAAACATTTATGAATGTATCTACTCTACTATAAATTCTGAAGTGAAGAATATCATTAAGGAAATGATCAGTAGATACATAGGATGCACTTTCAGTGCACTAGTCTTATGAATATAAAGTACAGCACTCACAAGTCTGTATGTCTTCTAATTTACACTCACTACCAGTCAACCTGTAGGGGTAATGACACAACACTACATTTGTTTCTGACATTTTACTTCTGCCAGCACTCTTCAAGTAAACAACAGACCACCAAAGTAGTGCCTTTTTCATATATACGACTGCAGGGTGCCTCAGAACTTCTTTATTTATGAAGTTTTGAAAAGAATCCTGCTTTTAAGTCTTGTTCTTGTCATCTCTTTTTGACGTAAAAGAATTTATTGCTGAGGGGCCAGGTGTGATGACAAACACCTGGGAATTTGATGATACTCGTAATTAAAAGCTAAGAAAATGCAATTCATTGTAAGACCTATCATCAGAGGAAATATCTTCTGCTAGACAATCTGACATAAGGTTGCTAGTACTGGTCAGTCTGATGTTCCTATCTCCTTAGGTCATAGTGAAGCAAAGATGTTCTGTTAAAATTGGGAGTGTTGGGTAAGTTGCAATGCAATGCTGGCTTCAATAGAAAAAAGTCTTAGTCTGTGATGGATACAATTATTTGAAGAAATGGAAATTTACATATTTATTAATTTGTGCATATCTTGATCATTATATATCAATGACTTTTATTTGTTCAACTTGGAGAAATAGAATTATGTTGACAATTTTTACAAGGGCATGAAAAACCTCCAAACAAAAACAAAACAAAAAAAGCCACCACCACGAAAAATCCAAGCCTACCATCACCACTAGATGGCATTGATTCAGCATCCAAATTTAGAAACTTATTTCAGTTTTATCACAATTAAACTTCATTCTAGAGACAGCTTCAATATTAAAAGCTCTCATAATCATTTTTCTTCACTTTCCTTTAAGTTTCCACTATCCATCCCATAATTCTATTTTCTTTCCATCTATCTATTTATCTGTCTACCTATCTATCTATCTGTCTGTCTATCTCATAGTGTACCATTGGTATGCATTGTCAAACAACACCATTGCTGAGAGGGATATATTTTTAAAGAAGGATGTGAGAGAAAATTTCCGTGTGATGTTATTTGACTACTGATACAACTTGCAGAGTTTGGGGAACCTCTGAGATTGTCAAAGTCTCTGCTAAAATCCAGCACAACGTGCCATGAACTTTGTCAGCAACTGCAGGATGTTAGAGTTCTGTTGCCTTGCCATCAGTAACTCCAAGAGCTGCTGCTGCTCTGGTGGTCTTAGCCTCAGATTTTTACAAATGGCAGCTGCCTCAATAACCATAGAATTTCTTTCCATGGCCTGGAGGAGACTCCTCTGTCTCTAGGCAAGAAATCAGAACTAGAGATTTAGTCCCAGTCTTTCCCATCTTTCCCACTGACATTCTGGAGGCATATATCAGGTCCTACCCCTGCCTCCTGTATGAGTCCCAATGTGAAGCATGAAATTATTTGTTCTTGCTCATTCTGTGTTTGTTATTTAAAGGCTGGAACCACAGTACCTACTGTCTGCACCATTCCTGGCCCCCTTTTGGTACTTGATCTATTAAATACACCTTGAAGGAGGATAGTCAGAAAGGAAATAGTGACTTTTTTCTTCAGGGGGTGGCAGCTAACATGAAAGGACATTCCCTGTGAAGACCGACCTTCCTACAGGGTAATTGTGTCTATGTGACTTACTGGACGAAAATATTCCCCATGTCCTCCAAATTTAGGCCCCTGCTGTGCTCTGTACAACCACCTAGAGGTTTTGTTCCTCTGCTTGGGACTGGGATGCCACAGACCAGGTGGGCAGCATATTGGTATGGCATGCATGTTCAGAATGCTGTTTGGACTTTCACTTTAGAAGGCATGGGCATACCAAATGTCCCTACACACATGCACATAGCACAACTCAATCTCCTACCCATGGTTACAGTGATGCAGTCCTTTCAAGCCTCTGTGTCTTCTTTTGTCCTTTTCTGTGTGCTAGGATGTACTGTATCACCAGCTCTGGGGACACCAGAGAGTACTAGGTCTGAATGCTCAGCAAGGGAAAGTGTTGCTGACAAGGAGCAGCAGTCCACAGTGCAGGAGAAAGGAGGAGAACTATGTCCAGGGCAAAGGAATTTGCTTATTTTCTGCTCCATGCAGAGCTGTCAGGAGAGGGGAAAGCTGTGGGGAAAGGAAATTTGATAAAGTCTGGGCTGGCTTGGGAAATGAGACTGAATAAGGGCTGGGAAGCAGAGCCTGAAGGTACCCCCTGCTAATAAAATCCTCTCTTCCACCTCCTACTATGCATTCAAGAGCTTCTGGCCTCTTCCTCTCTCCCAAACCCCCTCCATGGCAGAAGGGTTGGAACTAGAAGATCCTTTAAGTCCCTTCCAACCTGAACCACTTTATATTTCTAAGATACCATGCTCTGAAACTGCCATCTTCTTCCCTGCACACTTCCCAGATTGTTTCTTGACAACCAAGGACATACTAAAACTTTGGTAATGCTGAAAGGCAAGGTAGCTATCTCACACTTAGAATATCTTAGGTTTCAAAAAAAAAAATACCTAGAGGACCCAAACCAGTTTGTCTTTCTCTGACAACACATACGATATTTAGTTCCAAAGAAATCTCAGGGTGTAGGAAGCTGAAGGCAGAGCAGATAAACACCTGTATCCTGTAAAATGTAAGGAAATCAGAGCACCTTCCTGTAATATGAGAGATTCAGTTTCAGGTCACTTTTCTCTTTGCAAGAACTTCTTCCCTCATTTCCCTGCTGAAGGCCCCAAGTTTCTGGCACCATCATGTTTCTTTTGTGGCTTTTTGGTGGGCTGACCCTGTCTGCATGCCCAATGCCCAGCAGTGTCATTCTATCATTTCCCTCTTCAGCTGCATAGGGGTGAGAAAGTATAAGAAAAGGCTAGTGGGTCAAGATAAGAGCAGGGAGATATTTGCTAACTACCATCATGGGCAAAACAGACTCTACTTGGGGAAATTAATTTAATTTATTACCAATCAAATCAGATTAGGGTAATGAGAAACAAAAACTAAATATTCCTTCGTCCTACTCCCCAGGCTCAACTTCACTCCTGATTTTCTTTCCTTCCTCCCCTTCCATTAATGCATTACACCTTGTCTCTATTGCTCCTTCCCCCTCAGACAGAGGACTCCTCACACTCTTCCTCTGCTCCAGCCTGAGGTCCCTCCCATGGGAGACTGTCCTCCACCAGCTTCTCCGGTGAGGGCTCTTCACACAAAAGAGAGTCCTTCAGGCACAGATGGCTCCAGGGAGTCCCATGTGGAGTCACAAGTGCTGCTAGGAGCCTATTCCAGAGTGGGCTTCCCATGGTTTCACAGGCTCCTACAGGCATCCACCTGGTCAGGCATGAGGTCCTCCACAGGCTGCAGATAGATATCTACTCCACCTGTGGACCTCCATGGGCTTTTGAAGGACAGCCTGATTCACCATGGTCTTCATCCTGGGCTGCAGGGGAATCTTTGCTCTGGTGCCTTGATCACCTTGTTCTTCTTCACTTACCTCAGTGACTTCAGGGCTGTTTCTCAGATATTCTCACTCCTCTCCCCAGCTGCAGTTGCCCTTTTATTTTTTTTTACCCCTCTCTCCTTCTTACTTATTCTATCTCAGAGGCACTACCACCCGTGCTGGTGGACTCCAGTTTGGCCAGCTGGGAGTCCATCCTATAGCCAGCTGATGTTGGCTCTGTTGGACGCTAGGGAAGCTTCTATCAGCCTCTAAGAGAGGATACTCCTGTAGCTGTCTATCTCCTACCAAAACCTTGCCAGGTACACTCAATGCAGGCTTTCACTGTTACTACCAAATTCAAGTTCAAAACTGCACATAGGCTATGCAGACCATGGTAATGTACTGCTCAAAGGTCTTTACAAAATTAGACCCCAAAATTAGCATTTCAGTACTTTTATGGGATTACTTCCCAGCAATTTTGATCTCATCTTCCAAAATAGCTAGGGTGACTTTTAGGGTTTTATTCCCTCAGAAAACTGTTCATAGTATGTTAACACAGAAACATCCACCTAGTTTCTACTACAAAGATAGACTAGTCCTAGCTCATAAATTCTGCCAACAAAAGCTAAATTTAGTGTGGGTTACAAGCACATGGAATGAGTGGACAGATTGGATGGATACAACACTAATGGTGGATGACTCCTGGTAGCAAAACTTGCCAAAGTGTGCAAATGAGGTGGGAGAGACATGGAAGGAAGAGCAGTCAGATTCTGTGAGGTCTCATTGTGACTCCCTATAGCTCTAAGGTGAAGCCTGTCAGTAATCAGCAAGTGTTACATGACATATTTTGGGATTTCCAGATGTGTATTACTTGTTGGATCATGTGTGAAGCTTGATCCCTGCCTGATGCAAGAAACATGGAATACATGGCAAAAGAGGAGTATCCTAAATGCTCTTTTCTTTAACAGCAGAAATATTAAGCCCTGGGTGGGGAGGAGGTGTGAGAAGTGCTCAAAGAGAGGTAATTGTCATAGTTTGCCTGCTAGCAATGGATTACAACTCTTTTTAGAAAGTAGTTTTATTTACTGTGAATTGTTTGTTCACAACCAGAGATATTATCTCAACTATAGGCCTTTCAGAAGACATTTAGCAATGTTTCAGTCAAGTCACTTCCCTGGTGCTCAGCAATATATATCACTTAATCTATTTACAAAACCAGGTTTAATCAGATCAGTAGCCCATATGTTTTTTAAACTCTTTTGCACTTCAAAAGTGGCTGGCAGCACCCAAACTGTGTTTTGGAGTTGGTGCCCAGGCCCAGATGAACCCACAAGGTGTTCTGTAAATTGCTGGTGCTGGTCCCCACGCCAAGGATCACTCTAACTGTTCACCAGCACAGATTATCAATGGTGTTCCCCAACACCACTTAGCCATAGCAAGGATATTTTAGACTCAGTTTGTCTTATATTTGTCCAGAACTGGATATTCTTCAGCTAAATATACAGAGCAGAGAATTAAAGTTTTGGTTACCTCCTCCCATAACTTAGAAAACTACTCACCTTACCAACACCAAACAGGACTGTTAACATTTCACCTTTTGTAACATAGAGTGATGAAATACTCATTACATGGGAACTGAATAGGAGCAACCACTCATGTCTTCTGCACATAAATGCTTGTTAGCAGCCTTCAGAGCACTGGAAACCAGCCTCATCGCACAAAAAACTTTCTATCTCAGTATGAAAGTGAAGTTCCCTTCCAGACTGATGTACAAAGCACCCATAAACTTGTGGACATTTATCATGACGCAGATGTGATTTCAGTTTCTGCCTCAGGATACTTGAGATTTAATGCACAAATGCAGAAAGCAATATCACATGGAGACACTTGCAGTGGATCCATGAGAATACTTTCACAATTCAGCAGAAGAAGTAAAGACATTAAGTCTATATAATGAACATGTACCAAGGAATATGAAAAGAAATCACAAAGATATCTGCATGAATAAGATTGTTTTCCTTTCCCATTGTGCAATTCAAATATGAGAGATTGCATTCAAATGATCTTTCTTTTATTTCAGAAAATCAACCGAAATGCTAAAAGGAGTGAAGTAAAGAAAAATTGTGCCATTCGTCACTGAAGATATTTTGAAGATAATTGCTGATTTGATCATACTTACCATGTTTCCTTGAGAGATGAGCTATCCTGGGGCAACATAAGCATCTTGGTTGTTTTAAATGTTCACTTGCATTGTATTCTGATGAATGTCTGACATCTACCCCTCTCTTCCAGTGTTTAATCACTGGCCTCTATTGTGCCCTCACATGCCAACAACAATCCTTTTTTCCCCCCTCATGTATTTCAGTATCCACAGTATCTGTAGCTTTGAAAAACCTCTCCCTCAGGCTGTTTTTTTCTTATTTGTACTTTGGCACCAATATTATTATTGTTTTTATGAGTTATCAACTACATGGCTACAAAATAAACAAAAATATTTTGAGAAGAGGAGACATTATTAATTTTAAATTCCCACATTCCCTGCCAACCTTTAGATTTTACTTCCAGAAGAACAAATCAAAACATTATAAAACATGTAAGAAACTCTCCACTTTTGACCTAAGGGAAATTAAAAACTTTTTTTCTCAACATCAGTCTTACAACCAAAATATGACTATCAGTTTTAACCTTCAAAAAGCATCTGTGATTTGAGGTAACTGTGCTTGGCTTAAAAGGTTAACTAATACAGACCAATGAATTTGTCAAAGCTAATGATGATCAGGAGACAAGCTAAAGTGATTTTTACATCACAGTACAAATCTCTCATAATTTTTTTATGAAATTGTTATTCTGTTGATCATTTTATACAACAACTTTCTTTCTAATTGTCTTATTTTGTGTTACTTTACAGAACTAGCATACTCCTGAAATATGGCTCACTGATGGATCTGAGGACTGTACAATAAAGATTAATGTCACTGCAGCATTTAATGTACTGTGAACTAAAAACATGGGTAATGTATTCAAGTATAGTGATTGAATAATTCATAATTTAGGGAATGTGCAGGAAAAGAGAACTTCTTTTTTCTACAAAAGCCAATAGAAAAGCAGATTGGAGGTTTTCCAAATGTCAGTGAGAGGAGAAGGGGCAAAAAAAGAAAGAAAGTTGAGACTCATCTATCAATCAGGCATATGAATAGTTGGCCAGGTAGGACACAAATACCAGAAACTATAGGCAGAGACAAATTGATGAAAGTTTCCTGTTTATGTTGTCATGAACATAAAATATGACAAGAGGGTGCAGAAATATGAAAGCAAGTGTGAAAGAAATATAAAAATTAAAGATTCAGATTGCGACATGGAGATAGAAAATCTGTATACATTTTATCTAAAATACACCATGTCAAAGGACCTTATATAAAGCCATCTTAAGTATTCATTTTGTAAAAATGCAGCTTTCTGGTCTATGGAGTGTTTGTCTTATATTTTGAGATGCTTTGCTATCCACTTTCGTTGTTACAAGGTTTGACCCCTTAAGAATAATATGTGATTCTTGAGAATATTTCAGACATTCTAAAAACATATTAAATAAGGTACAAAATTGTTCAGGATACAGTTATGTTCTACCACAAATTATTGCTGCCTATCCCTCATATACAGCACCTTTATAAACCAAGTAGCAAACCATCATCACGTGTGATAATTCAAGAAACTCTTTTTCACCCACAAGTAATTGTTATAGCAATAACAGGCCTCCTTAGTCTATTTACCATAACATCTCTTCTTACTTGGGTTTTGCAGCAGATAATATTTATGATGCAGTACCAACTCCTAGTTGTTTTGGGGAGGTTTTTCTGCTGTGTAGGCAGAACATCAGAATGGCTATAAACTACAACACAGCTATCTTCTGAAGGAGGTGGACAGAGGTTTTTATATATCGTGTATTCATGTCATAGGATTCTGCAACAGCTTTATAGTTTTTATGACAGGGTACATAGTAACAAGAAACTTCCAGTGAAATTTGTAAATTCTTGGACAGACATCTATATAAAAGTCTGGTGCATATTACTGCAGCACATGAATTTTATTCAATAAGATAATAGCTGGGAGACATGTACTGAAAATGTCATCTACTTTCCACAGATTGACTGAATTTGGCATTTTTTGACTATTGGATTTCCTTGCTTACTAATTTTGACTGAAAGGATCATTTTTCTCAAATTACGCTCTGCTTTTATGATTTCCAACTTCAGGTCCATATTGAAATTCATTTTGTGTAAGGAATCCAATTGCACTGAATTGAAATGTCATAAAAACCTTTTAAAAACATGTCCACAGCCCTGCAAATCTGGTTTCAAATTTTCTGTGCATTCATAGAAATATCACATATTTAGGTACAATTCTTTTTAAGCTCCTCAAGGAGTCAGAGCAATTGCTGGAATATTTGAGAAAGCTGTGACTATCACTTTTTCTTTTCTTTTTTTTAATAGGATAAAACACATCTGTAGAACCATGAAATGAGAGATTTGTGTAATACACACTACAGGGCATTAATTTGAAAAGTGACTGCCACGGATGGAGGGCTCTAACTTTACTATCTATAATGATTTTCCTCATTGTTCTGACAGACTTGATCTTCTTATATCTGATTGGGGAGCAATATCAGAAAAGATAGGTATCGAGAAATATAGAAAATTAAAGTATATGAAAACATTCAATTTAGCTGTCTGTCATCTGTCTGAGAGCAGTTAATTTACCGTCTATGTGTTACAGAGCAGATAACAACACATCCTGTGCAGTTTGATGCACTTCTGGGGAAGAATCCAAGAGTGTGTCATCACTAGAGAATGTGCCCCTTCCAGAACTGCCAATAAAACAAGACATACACCAAACCCATCTGAACATGTAAAAAAAACATGGTAGTGTTTTTACAGAGAATTGAGGGAGGATTCTGGCTGTGATATTGTTTATTGGTAGTGCTATGTTGACGGAAGCAGTTGCAGACCTCAGCTTCTGAGAAATATGTTCTTTTTCTTCTCAGGCAAAATTCCTTCATATCTCTGGAAGTTTGGAGGAAAAAATGTACATGAAGGTAGTTATAACTAGTACAAATATTATTGCTGACTATAAACAAAGGCTCTTTTCTCTGGCTTCTTACCTGAGATGGGAAAGTGAATGTTTGTGAGTCAAAAGAGTATTGTTACCTTGATAATTTTTACTTGGAGGATCTTACAGGTGCCATTTACTGGAAAAACTCTTTTTAAATGAGCATTAGAGTCAGATGCAAAACTTATAAACTTTTTCTAGGGAAAATTTGAGAACATTCAGAAAACTATGCACAGTACTGCCTTCTACTTTAGCTTAATTGATTGAGTTATTTGCATTTTTTGTTGACTGGGAAGTGCATCTAACATGTTATATGTTGAAAAGCATCAAGTGTCCATTTTGTCTTACCTCTGTAAAGAACAAGGTTATGTACCCACTCAGATACTAGAATTAATAATAAATGTATTTACTCAGATATTAGAATTAATGTTGTGAATTTAGTCATTTTGCAAGAGTCCAAATATAAACATTACACAGCTTACAGGTTTCAATGTAGGGAAGAAGTGATTTGAAGTTCTAGTTCAAGAAAAAAATATTTCTGAGAGTAAATGTGTCATACTTGCTTAAAGATTTCCAGGAGAGGGATGTTTCCACTCTTTCTGCCCCTTCTCCCCCAGGAGCAGCAAAGGCAGCCCTTTGCCCCAAGGATTTGGACCCATCACACTCTGCACAAATCCTCTCGCTTCATCCATACTGCTTGTTCTGTAATGGCCAGGGCACCCTTAAGCTGTGTCCAGGATGTATTTGTGAGAGGGCAACTTCACACTGGCAGTTTATATGTACAGATGCTTGCAGCCATACTTTGCTCCTCCTTACCTTACCAGTACTGGATCTACAGGGTATAGTGATAGTACCAACTATTAGTGCTTTGTTATCATTACATGTCTTGTACGCTCAGAATTCCACAGCAGTGATGATTTTTCTACATTGCCTCTCTGTCATGAATAACAGCATTTACGTGTTGGTCTGAGCCTGTAGAGAGCTTGCAAACAAGATTAGGTAAAACAGCTTTGCTTGAACAGGAAGCCTTTTGAAACACAAATTTCCTGTCATAATTCTTTTCATCTCTCAGCCAGTTTCTTTCAGTCCCTTATTCTGCCCTCTTTATTTCATGTTAACAAGAAAATCCTAGCCAAAGAAAAAATAATCTTGCTTTACAAAAATTAGCCGATAATGAGAATCACCAAAAGAGGTGACCCAGACAGCTGCCGGTGCTATGGCAATTTGTGAGTGCACAAGGCAAACGTTCAAATCCCAACTTCCTGTCAGCACTTACTCCATAAGTCACTAGCACCTATGATATCTTGTCCCTTCCTTCTCATTTTTGCATGTAACATTTTATAATCACATCTATAGTGAGCTACTAAAAGATCTCCTCTGTAAGACCATACTCTGTGCACTGGAGTATGAATTTCCTATTGCTCATCCGCATCTCTGCCTCAGGGTTCAGAAATATAGAGCATGTTGCTTTTTGCCTGGGTAGTTTTTTCCAAAATTGCCTTCTTATCTTCCCTTTGTGTGATGTTTCTTATTTCTTGTAAGTGTGAAGGGAATACATTGCTTCCAAACTCACAGATTTGAATCAGTGTTGCATTTTGCAAGGGGTTTGGCAGATTTCATCACCATGACCTGCTAAAAAGGACACATTGTGTCTTAAATAATTATCACCTTTCCCATCTTTTCTCTACGCACTTACACTATTATTGCTTTTTGTTATTGGATTGCCTGATTTCATGGATTTTTTCCAGCCCTTCTCTCCTCATCTACTCCAAAATGACCTTCACTAAATTCCATCAGTCTGTCTGTTGTCACTGCTTTCTTTGACATGGTTAGTTATTTCACACACCTACTGTAAAGTCTTATTTTAGTCCTTTATTTTGCAGTCTTCTTTTCTGACCAACCAAAGCATCATAGCCAAAAATCTTAGTTTGCAGTAGTATTTTTCTTCAAATCTCATTACAAGTTTAGGTCTTGTTTTTAGTTCACTTTCAAAGTTCACCTTCACTCTGACTTGTGAGTCAGTTGTCTTCTCCTCATGAGAAAACCTGTTTGTCATGGAGATTTCAGCTTTTTTAAGCTAGGAAAAGAAGCTGTGGATAATATTGTGGTCCCTATGAGTCATAATGAAGGAAGATTACACCCTTTCATAGATACAGAGACGCTTCAGGGTCAAATATAATGAAAAACCATGACATTTGCTGCTCCAAAAAACATACAGTGAAGGCAGAGAGAAAAATACTCATGAATGGGGTGGAATATTCCCAAGGTTTATGTGTGCATTCATTAGCATTACTGCATTTTTGCTTGTGGCTGTATTTCCACATATTTCTAGCTCTTCCCCTACTGATCCAAAAGGCGTCCTTTTTCTCCGTCTGTCTCAGTTTACAGGGTATTTTGAATTTTTACTTCTACAAACCATGAAATTTTGCAATTGTTAAAGGAAAGCTTCTGACTACCACTGTAATTAAAAAAAGCCCTAAGACACACAATACACATGTTTAAATTGTAGTACTGTTATAGCAGCATTAGAAATATAACAATATAATTAAGGCTCTGAGGAAAAGGATATATTTCTAAGGCTTCTTGGTGTTTTTAGGCAAAATTGAACTTGGGGCAAAAGAAAGAGAAAATCCTCCTGATTTAAGGTACAGAGTTGTTGAATGATAAACCTACAATTAAAAAAACCAAATCACAGGGAGGAGGTACATGACAGCTTAAGAAATCATGGCTTTGTATTATCATACTCTCAGGAATAATGTTGATATCTTATGTATGTTTGTTCATAAATATATACATGGGCATATTTATCAATTAATCCTATTCAGGCTTGCCCTTGGTTTGTTAGTGGCTTATAGGAATGAATTCTGAATTTTTTTATACCCAGAATTTCAAATACAGTACCCATAGGAAATGCTGAATCAGAGTACATGAGAAAAATTAGTTTTTTTAGTTTGCAGGTTTTCCTTTGGTTTTGTTGAACCCAGCTTAGTTCACATTGCTGTTATGAGGAAACGATTGTTTATATCTCTCATTTTGTGTGTATTGGAAAATTGGCAGCACTACCTTGTAATTCATCACTTATTGTGAGTCAGGGGACAATGCATCTTCAACTTCAGGGCAAAGGATTATACAGAATAATAAAAGTGAAATATCACATCCCTCTGAGGTGAATCAGCCTAATAATAGAGGTCTCACACAAACTTTGCAAAAATATGCAGAAGAATTATTGGGTTCACATAGACATTAAATTTTATCTGTTTAGATTTTATTCAGCCAGCTAATGAGTCATGATCAGAAAAATCCTCTGTGAAAAGAGGCTTGCTGAGAGAGCAGTGTTTGGAAACGGGAAATTGAACTAACTTAGCTATTTTTGACTTAAACTTGTTGTGTGTTTGCACTCAACTCCACAGTGTCAATAGCAAGATACAGTATGCAGCAATGACACTACACTTTAAAATTCACAAAGCACTTACATAGTACTTATATTATCTGCAAATCATTCAGTGGTAATGCAGTTAGTGTTTCACCCTGTCTTTGTAATCACCCTACTTAAAAGCAAGGGTGCAGTAATTTGCAAAAATCAGTAATACTTGCCAGTTTGTCAATGCATTACCCATCACATAATTTTCATAAACTTTGAAAGTATTTCAATTTGCCAAGGGCCATGAATGTTCAGATATAGCAAGCAGTCCATCTTGAACCTTTATTTTCTATCTTGGCATGCGTGATCAGCTGGTTTTGGGAGCACAGAATTTACTACACCATCATCTGGATGGCATATTAGTGTTATAAACTACTTGATTATGTGTCATCAGCTAATTATTGTCTACAATACTATATAGGTATCAGTTGTTTAATAAATGTGAATTCTAGCCTTACATATGTTTCAATATTCAAATTTCATTGTCAATTTTTTAAAGGAAAGAATATCTTTCGACAATATTTATGTTGCAAATCATTAGTAGATGCTAGCAAATATTAAGTTAGAATGAATGAAGGCTCCGAGATCTAATTACTTCTAATTCAAGTTAATGGTGATTATGACTCAGGAAATGTGTATTACAGGCAAACTAAGTTTTCTGTTCAATGATGCCTATGACAATAGAAACAGTGTTATTACTTAGATAGCTGTGGCAAACCTAATATGAATCTCATTTCTGGAAAAGAAATTACACATCTTCTGTTCATACTGTTTCTTTTAGGTGAAAGAAAATAGCTTGATTCTGTTCTAATTTTGTTTGTTCTCATTTTCTATGCTAAGTGGAAATATAAATTCCAAGACATGGGTTTTTTTCCTGTAAACATAGTATTCCATCTCCCACTTCACAAGTTTGTAGCATGAATAGAAGGAATCCAACATCCTCTCCACCACCATGCATAGCAATTTTATTTATGTCTCATTATGTCCCCCTGCCAAGGTGATAGAAAATAATAGAAATATTAAAAAAATCCTTAACTTTCATTCTATACAATTATTTCAACAGATCTAGTCAAATACATGCAAGAATGAAGTAATTTGAACTAATTTTAGAATTCATTATTATCTTTGCTGTTTACTTTTCAAACTATTTTAGTTCTTAGCAGAGCTTTTGAGTTTCTGGTAAAAGCTTTTTTGTCTCCTTCACCCATACCTGACATTCACAGGGAAGTTTAATGAACTAGAGGGCAAAGGAGCACACTGGCTCCCGACTGTTCTGTGCATTGCTCTTGTCAGTGCTTTCTGAGCCTCTATTAAGACATACCTAAACTTAGCTGAACTGCAGCTATTAGCAAGGTTTTAGCAACCTCTTTCTTGGAGCCTAGCCATTAAGCTGAGGAAGATGTTGGCCACTCGGGAGGAATAACAACCTCTGTGTTCACCTACCTATGTGCCTCAGTGCATAATAAAAACTTTGCTTATAAAACTCTTCCATACACTTCCTTATCTCTCAAGTGCTAGCAAAGCTATCTCTGAGAAAGACTCTAGCCTGCATTAACATGGTTAACTCATCCTGTCACTAATGAAAAAGAAACAGCCAAGCAAAGGCCTTTTCTGTTTTGTCACAAAAGCACAAGGCACTGAGTATGCTGGTAGAAATTACCATAATTGCATATTACTGAGCCAAAAATAACAGTAACTCTCCATTTTACATCACATCTGACTTTAATATAAGCAGCTCAGATTTCTGTAGGGATTATACTTTATTTAGTCTCTGATAGAAAGCTAGCATTAAAGTAAATAGTAACCAAAAGTATGTCAATCAGCTTTGCCGTAAAATAGCGCATGGTGAGTTAAATCAGGAAATTCATTGCTGCTGACTGAGAAATCTAGCCTACTTTTCATGATTTCTCTTGTTAATAAAGTGATGATCAAATTAATCTTGTGTTCAATTAATTGTAACACCATGAAAGATCCTTAATAAAAGAAAGAAGAAAAAGAAGTACCAAATTAAAGGTCACAAGTTTTCCAAATACAGGTACTTATAGGTGAGTATGTGTCTGTTAACATGGGCTTCTCTGAGACCACAAGCCCATGCATACATGCAAAGAGCATTTTAAGATCTATTTTGCAGCACAAAATCCTATTAATCTAACATAAAGTAGGTAATCACAGAGCTATTTTGTAATGCTTCGGTTGCTTAACACAAATTCAACCCTAGCTCTTCTATAACAAGATTCAGAGAGTTTCTCATCCTTTTCTATCTCCCTCCTTACCTCCAATGAGTGCTGGAGGTCTTGGACACAGGCAATGATCATAGCAGCTGCAGTTGTGGATGCAATTGTGGTCAATACAGGTTATCAGGAAGGCAGATGATGAAAGCATTAATTTTCTGTCCAAGGCCATTAGATATGTGGGCTCTCAGCTGTGGAGGCAGCAAGAAAAGGACTGATTGCGGAAAGAAGGAGAATGAGCAGGGTTTAGACCTGGTTTTTAACTTGCAGCATTAATGATGAAACATTTCACCCTTAGACTCCTCTTGGTGCTCTTTGCTTGTGAATCTGCAAGGTTCACATTGGTTATGTCTATGCTTAAAACATCTTTACTGGAATATTATTTTAGCCTGTTGGTTAGTGCCTACCACTTAGACCATCAAAATCCTAAATTCTCACTCAGCTTACTTCATTCAAGGAAGTCCCTACAAGCTACCATGACAAAACCTACAGTGCTGCCAGTGCATGCAGTGACAATGTTAGAGAGCTTATTACAAGTTCTGAAGCAGGGCTGGTCTTACTGGTCTTGTGGCCATGGATGATTCTTGTGAGAAGAATCCATTGCATTGGCCAAGGTGGAGAGAAGGCCTGAGCTTCTGACTCTCTGGGAGCCAAAGTACCCCTGCAGCACTTCTATTTCACACAGCTCATATTCACAGAGCCTGTGTACCCACAATTTGTAAGTGATGGAAGAATGAAGAGCACAGCCACAGGCAAGAGATAACTTTTAGCAGCAGCCATAGATTTTGTTTGAGCTCTGATAACAGGGGACATAGCTCCTATTAGGACATTCTCCTGGAAGGTGATGAGGCATTCAGAATTATTTCTTCAGTCTGTGCGGAACAGGAGGATACCCTAATTTTAAGAGACCACTGCAAGAACTCACCAGCAGAACAACATGCCTCTACATTTTACTTTCTGAAGTTCAGGGGAGCTTGAAAACCAAAAGGCAAATTAATTTTTAAGTGTCAGGGTGCAGGTCTCATTAAGTGTCTGGTGGAAGCTGTCCCAGAACCGTGTTGCTTTGCTCACTTGCAGTCTGAAATCTGAGTAACCCTCTCTGCAAAATTTTTGTTCAATTTAAACCAAAACCACTAACTTCTGCTAAAGTTTATACTTGCTGGAATAAATAGACTGAAGTGCAAGTATCTGAATGCCACATCTTAAAGGTTCTTTTGCTTGGACTGTGCCTGTTTTATTAAAGGTGATGATTTTTGGTTTTCACTATAAGATTAGAACTTGTAAAACATTGCTTAAGTTATGAATTAGGTGCAGTAGGTTCAGCAGCACTTAGGAGGCCAAGGTTGCCATGTGTAACTTCTGAAATTATATCAGGAAGGAAGTCTGCAGTTTCACCCTGAGAGAGAACAGGACTGTCTCATATTGTGTCTGGCCTTGGAAACACGAGTTGGAATGGTACAGGACTGTGCTGAAAGGAAACTAAATCTTACATTTAGACTATTCTCCCTGAGAGCATCTTTATGAACCGCTGAAGAGCTTGCTGTTAAATGCAGAGACTGAAACACTTCTGAGCTTAAGAACTGCTCTCTGTTGAAACTATTTGACATGCAATGACTATGTACCTCCATATAATTAAAATCATTAATTGCAAGATGGGTTATATTATGGTAATGAGAAAATAAGCATGGTAGAAATATTATCATGTAAAGAAATATTATCATGTAAAGAATATGTAGAACATTGTCCCAGTATTTTCTAGCAAACTAATATGCAATATTTTCATGCAATTATGAGGCAATTTATATAATACAAACATGGTAAGTTTTATAGCTTATAAATGCTAGTTTCAGCTTTCATTTCACATTCTGTTATTGCAGAGGTCTTTGCAGTGTAACAGTGTTCTGCCCAGAAACCAGGGTAAAATTTCTGCTATTAACAGAAGCTATTGAATTTTTATAGGACTATTCTGCAATTATTTCTGAAGCTTTTCATTTCAGAAATGAACCAATTATCAGCTAATACAAGGAAAGACTGTTTTTTTACTTTGGTGAATGAAATACTGAAGCAATCAAGTTACACAATTTATCAAGACTGCCTTAGTATTGCCCTTCATCATCTTACCATTGCTCAATGCTATTTGCCAAGAATTTTCAGTCAGGAGATTGTGCCAAAGGCGTCTAGAGCTTCTAGTGGTTGTGGAGACTATTTTAAGTTGTTTTACTACATTAACAAGGGGCCTCAGCAGTTGTCATATCTTTGAAAGTACAAGACTATAAAACCAGCTGTATTTTATGTGTCATTCCAGCTTTGCCCTACCCAGGATTTTCTTCCACAAGAGACCATCCAAGGCTTTCTGATGATATCCTGTTCAAGAAATTTCATCTGGTAGCATCCAGAATTTTCTTCTTTCCATTTTCACAGATGAAGGGAACCTAACCTAAACTGTCTGGATAGAAATGTGCATTCTTCTATGATTCTCATATAGTGTCTAAGCATAGACAGCCCTGGTACAACTGCCTGCTGAAAACTTATTTGATGTTAATTCCAGCTGTGTAGCTATGCTCTTGTTCCAGAAATCTTGCTCCCTTCTTATGCAAGTCTTATCTGCTTTCCAATGACTATTCAAATATATAAAATCTGAAGAAATATTGAACTGAATGGGAGCAAAGATCCATCTAGAGAGTACAGCTGGGAAAAAGTAGAAAGACAAGGCATGCACTACAAAGTCTGCCTCCTTTCAGCTTCCTGCCAGCAGAACTTTCAAGATTTCAAAAGCAGAGTTTGCATCATGAAGGTGCATTTATCCTCCTTTGAAACACCTGGGATCCAGCAGAAATTCTGTCTCAAGGATGTCCTCTGCCTGTTCATTAACTTACTGCATAATAAACTTCTTCAAGACTCAGGAGGTTATGTCACTCAGCAGATGATCAATCATTTAATATTACCTAAAATCAATTTTTTGACCAAACATAACAGTGAGATCAATCCAAGCAGAAGTAAATTTATGTCATCATGGTTGGTAAAGCATAAAGACAGTATATTCATCTCTTCCTTCACCAATAAAAGCAGGGATCATTATCTACTGTCATCGCACAGGCAAAACACAAACCTAACATTTAGCATCCACACCCATTTTTTTCTCAATAGAATATAGAGGATCCTTGTGTGAAAAGAAATCTAAGGACAGTTCACATTTGCTTTTGCAAATATATTAGCAACAATCATTTTCATGGTCTTTCAGAATATTAGTTTTTCACAGTACACGGCCAATGATAGTGTTATAACTAATGTTCCTTCCTATGACTTACCACATTAAACTAAAATATTTAATTATGGATATATTTAATATGCCATGAATTATTGTTCATTGTTATATTTCATAATGTTAATTCTTAATAATTCCTTACTCTACATTCCTTCATTAAGTATAATTACACAGTTTAGCTATGGAAAATAAATCTTTCCCTTTGTGAAGGACAGCTGTCATTTTTTTACACCTCTTCTGTGCTGACATTTAAGAATTGCAGATTAGCCAATACAATAAAGAATACACCACTGTCAGCATACTAATAGCTGTAGCTGTTGTTTTAAAGTGTGTCCTGTTTGACAGAACAGCTTCTCCTTAAATGTTCAATAATAGCAAGTTTGACTTTATGTAGACATCTAAAAAGTATCAGTACAATAGTTCAGAGGTGCTCCTTAAGCAATTCAGGTGTTTCTGTAGTAAAAAATTGCTACTGTCAATAGCACACGTAACTTGTTCATCTAGGAATGGACAATTGATGGCAGTGACCAGATGATATCTTCAGCTACTAACATATCTTTACCACTTCGTTGTAGTCTGATATATACCACCTTAATCTTTAAATATCTAATTATAAGCATCCTCAATTTTTAAAGAGATGGATGGATGGATGGATGGATGGATGGATGGATGGATGGATGGATGGATGGATGGATGGATGGATAATCCAAAGATTATTGAAAGAATGTAGCAATGTAAACTGTGCATAGCTTTATTTCCTGAACACACTTTTTCCAATAGGATAGCATAAAAAAATGTCACAAATGGGTGGGTCAGTATCATTTCACATTTTTGAAGACATGATATAAAGCTCATCAGAGTCTTTGTAAGTCATCTTAGAACATTCCAAATACTTGGTTACATTAGCAATTATTTTGATTAATAGATCCAGTTAAAAATTCATTTAATATTGCCATTGGTTGCATTTATATTATGTAAATCTAATGTTTATCCCTCTGTGAGAAAAATTTATTCCACATTTAAGCTTATTCAGTGAACTCTTACTTTTCAAACATTTCTTTTTAGATAGTGCAAGGGTGTTAAATACCAGTCAACACACTTGAGGACACAGATAAACATGTATAAACTCATACACACACATATATATCACTATTGCTTCTTCAGTGTTTGGGCATACCACAGGATTGTTGTAGTGCAAGTCTGAGTGAAATGTAATGACAAAGTAAAGACAGCTTAAGTTTATGACTTAAGTTAATTTCTTGGTTGGCTATCAAATATGTTGGATAAGGACAAGAAAATGAGTAATTCGTGCATCAGAAGAACAATCTCCTGCTTTGCTTATTTTTCCATGCTTTTCCTGCTTTTCTTTCACTATAAATACCTCTAATTTCTGCAGGAAAAAAGCCCTTGTAACAGTCTTGTTATAAGAGCCTTCAAATCTGAGCTCTTATGAATAGGTTTGTGTTACTTATACCTTTGTTTCATATAGCTTCATTCTAAAATTCACACTCTATTTCATAATCCTAATGTGCCTTGATTAATAAAATAGGATAATCATTTCCATTAATATGACCTCCTGTAGAGCATACTTCTCTTATCCAACAGGAACTCTGACTAACTTTTAGCTGCATCAGGTTAAATTGTATTCGCATTGCTAAGATACAGTAGCCTGTGCTTTGTTATGCAGTCCTTCTAATACTATGTGGTTAGAATGCCACTGAAGCTGCACATTTTTTGATACTGTAAGTGAAAACAATCCATTGAATTTTTATCAGTTAATAATGACAGTTGTCCATGAAATATCAATAAATAACTACTAAGAATTCTCACCTTCTTTTTATTACTTGGAGACTTTTCTAGGTAAGATAGCCAACCCTCTTGTCACTCAAATACTCAGAAATTTTCTACCTGGCTTATTCCACGTTAATGAGTTTCCTTAGTAAAGAAATAATAAATAGCTGGGTATCAATCAGTGGCATCTATCTGTCACAATGAGGAGCTGATGGTTCCCTCTTGACTGCAACCTCCAGAGTTGTGGACTCTATTTCCTTCACAGCTCCTGTGATGGTCTTTTATTGTTGGGTTTGTTTGGGGGTTTTTTGTTTGGTATTTTTTTTAATGCCTAAACTCATCTGGGAAGTGTTAGATTAAAAAATATACATCATTCTAAAAAATACATTTCTTACCTGCATACATTCTGTCAATGTAAAATAAGAATTAAGCCTACATTTAATCGGCTGTCTCTCGATTGTTAAAATTGCACATATTCTGTTGCAATTTCCTGTGGTCATCATGTATAATTTGACATGCCTTGTTTGTGAGTCAGTAATATAGATTTACTAACTACTGCATTATACAACTTGTACTACATTTAATTAGGAAATTCCATCTGATTGTTAGCACAGTGCTTTATATAAAGAGCACAGCACATTAAACTATTGAGTTCCTCTTTGAGAACCCACCTAGAAATCTTTTATCTGATGTTTCAAAATTTATGACTGTAATAAGTAACTAGAAAAAGTCATTAAAAGGCTGTAGATTTCAAAGCTGTTAATACACTCACACTGCGAGGTATGAAGTATATGTTCTGGAAGTTCTGAAACAATTGGATACTTTCTCTGAAATCACTATAGTATTTTTCTACCAATTTTCAAATGCTTAGCTGTTGCAACTATGAAAGACCTATTAATCCCTAAGAAAGGATAGAGGAGGGGGGAAGCATCCTGGTCAGTGTCTGACTAAGGGAAGATTTTGTCCTGGGTTGAGCATGAGAAAAGAAAATACTTTCTTCTTACAAGATAAATAGATTATTTCAATACTCTTCCAAAGCAGGAGTTTATCTTTTTAAAATTGGTCCAGACATGAGAATCTATAATTATACTTAACTGTATACCTTATCACAAATAAGTGATAAAGTTTTCAGACAGTGAATACCATGGTCTTGATACACTAAAGATTAATCATGTATATCTTCCTGGGCTGTGAGTTAAAACTCTATATAGTCAGTGTCATTTATTTTAATGTGGTACTGGTGGGTTTAAAATCAAGGTAAACCTGCTAATAGGATTGTTAAGGTCGATAGAGTCATCCCTTACTTGTAGCAATTCACTTAATGACTTGGCTGACTCAGATTCTGCATCTGAAATCTGGTATTAAATTGAACCCATGGACACATTCTGTCAGTGTCTCTTGAGGGTTTATGTACATGTTAAAATTATTACATTTAGAATTTACTGTATTTTGGGGGTATAAAAGATCTTGTACGTCTGTAGAAAAAGAAATAAAAAACTAGATGAACAAAAAAAAAGACTCCTCCAGTTATAAATGACCATTATAATGTAATAAATATTTATCAAAAAGGTCCAACTTTAACAATATTTTTTGTATTTTCTTTCAGAAAGATTTTTTCTCCTTTCAGCAAGAAAACCACTATTGGCATATTGCAGCTGTGTTTTCAGTTTCATAGGAGTAAGCTGCTATTTCTTCTTTCTTTTCAATTTTTTCTTAAATCCTTTGTTACTGCAGCTATGCAGTTATGTGAAAGCCTTTTTTTTTTTAATGTATGATTCATTGCTTACTGTGAGAGGAAAAATCCTGAAACCAGGGGAGAGAAGAATCTTTTGTTTCTTTGGGACTATGCTATTGAGGCAGCAGTATGACCTCCTACACAACAATGTATATGCTTGAGCAAGAGCAGAGGAAGGAGACAGACCAAGCAGAAACAGTAGAGGAAAGGGGGAAAGACAGGAGGATTAAGAATTAGGCAAAGTGCAAGACTTAGGAGTCAATAAATGGAGGTGATTCTTTAAGTGTTGCACTTTCTTTCATGAAAAGGAAAACCATCAACTGAATAGATATGGTGATAGCTAGTAAGGATTAACTCTGCCTTGCACTTGAGCACATCCAAGCCAGAACATATCTTTCCTGGAAGCCTAAACAGACTCAGCATGAGATATTGGAGCTATTAAAACTATCACTGTACAAGCTGACAGCTGGGTAACAGCTTTATAGTCAAAGTGGCAAAGCTGGCTCAGGGCTTCACAGAAAATAAGGGAAGCTATAAGGGCAGACTTCACAACCTGACAAAAAGCCAAGGCAAGTCCAGTATTTCTGAGAATTTTTACCAAAGTAAATTGATTTCTTTGAAAATAAAAAAATCCTTCCTTTTGAGTAAGGCTGGACCCTGGGAAGAAAATTAACTCAACAGTGTGAATTCTGAAATGCATAAGTCACTTTGGATACCTGCACCCAAGTTATAACTACAGGGCTGGTTCTAAAATAAGATTATTATCCTTTCTCTTGCAGGAAAAGTCCTGTACAAACTAAATCTACACTATAATTTTCCTATTAGGGATATGCTCAAGTCCTCCACTACAACATTAATATGAGTATTTCTCAGTAGTTAAAGATGGGAGCTCTTCCAGTAAAAGTACTGAGCCTTTCCTGCGACATAAGTGTTCACTGGACATAATGTTATTTTTGTTTCAAACTTTAATTTTAAAGCATTGCATTTTAATTTAAACATAGGTTTCTTATCAGTTATGTTAATCTGTTCAGTCAGATAATGCTTTTTAAGAATGATATTTCTGTTTCTCCTCATGAGGTTTAATATGCTTTTAATTAGGATATTCATATCGATGTTAAAAATATAAAATCATTTAATTAAATTATATTATTACTTATATTTATTAAATTCAGTACAATGTTGTGACAAATAAAACAGCAAGGAGAATTTCTTAAGCTCACCAGTCCCTTCTGGTTTGTTAGTAGAAGGTCCAGCAAAACAAAATTCCTCATTGGCTCCTCCATCACTTGCATCAAAAAGCTATCCTCAGTGCCCCAACAAATATCAGGGTGGTTGAAGTCCCCCAGGAGAACACGGGCCTGTGACCACAAGGCTATTTCCAGTTGTCCATAGAAAGCCATACAAACTTCCTCCTCCTGGTCAGGTGGCCTGTAGTAAACACCCACAATAGTGTCACCCCTATTAGCCTGTCGCTTAATTCTCATCCACAAGCTCTCAACTTGTTTGTCTGTTCCTGAATAAAGCTCAATACATTCCAGTTGCTATGTCATGTCAAGAGCAACTCCACCCGCTCACCTTTCTGACCTGTCCTTTCTTAAAAGTATGTAACCATCCATGTCAATATTCCAGTCATGTGAGCTACCCCACCATGTCTCTGTAATTGCAATATCATCACGGCCCTGCAACCACACAGTTTTTCTTGTTTGTTTGCAGTTCTTCTTGTTTATTACCCATGCTTTGGGCATTCATATACAGGCACTTCACAGAAGTAATCAAGTAACCAGGTTCCCCACAAGGGAAATTAATAACTTCATAACTTTTTCAGCTGTTTTCCTGTGAAATCAAGTTCTGGGGAAATCTACCTCACTCCATGAAGCATTTTCTTCTTAAGAGATTTACCTTTTATAAAAACAAGCATATGGAGTTAAATCAAAAAAGCCATTTGCTTCAATATCCTGTCTTAGACAGTGACTGGTATGCTCAGGGAGGTATATATGAGATAGAGAATGCATAAAGGGTAATATTTCCCCTAGTACCATCTCAGTTTTCAGCAATTAGATAATGACTTCCTGAGCTGGAGATCATATCTGCACCATCATTCTCCATCACAGTTGATACAAATACCACTCAAGAAGTCATCCAGTCCATTTCTGTTGAATCATGTCAGTTTTAACATAGAGGAATCGGTGCTATGGGAATACAATCTATGGCCTCATACACTTTACTGCTGAAGAAAATTATTCCACATGCAAAACAACTCTTCCAATTCATGCACTATTTCATGAAGTCATGAAGAAACAGAACTATGTAAAAATGAGGAAGCCTGTGAAAAGAGAGTTTGAAAGAAGTAGCTAAGAAAGTTAAATTCTTGCAGGTGATACGCATATTGCCTTGTAGTAAGAAAGGCTCAATTTATCATGAAAACAAGACAGAATAGTAAGGAATGGAATTGCTAAAAACAGGGAAACATTTTTTGAATTGCTGAAGTCATGCATATTCCAACTAATAAAACAAAGGGGGTGGCAGTATCTCAGGCATATTAAATGAGAGGGAAAACAATGCAGAAAGATACAAACCAGAAGTTGAAGCTAATAACAAGAAAATAAAATAAAAACTAATATTAAATCCTTCAAACACATTAGGAGAAGAAGACTTTTAATAGGAACAGCTGATAAACAGGATATAATGCTACACAAATTATTGCCTTGACATTCACTGTGGAAATAAGAGAAATTACCTTCTGTAACCTCGTTGTGGGCTTAGCAAAGGATCTGTCTGAAAGTGAAGTGGTTGTAGGATGAGACATGCAGCAAAACAAAGGCTAAAAACAGTGTCAGGCCTGGATCATGTTCCCCCAAGAGCTCTAAGAGATCTCAAGGATGAAACAGCTAAATTAATAATGGCACTATCTAACTTCTGGCTTAGGTTCCCAAGGCGCCTGAGGACTGGAGTGTAACATCTGTGCTATTATAGATGTGGAATTTTTTTTAAAGCTCCGTTGGGATCAAGAAACCTCTAAGTCTGACTTCCTCACTGGGGAAATTATTACAAGTACAAACCAAGTGTAGAATTAGTGGCTACCTTGAGAAATATGGCCTGCCTGGGAAAAGCTAGCATGGCTTCAATATGGTGAAAATTCACCCATTTGTTGATTGGTATTCATCCATACCAGAAACACTTCTCATTTGCATTTATTCTAAAAAACCTACACTTGAAAACAATAGACATAAACAAAATTAATTTGAATACCTTTTTGTCATCTAAGAATTGGGGGAAAAAATTGTGCTTAAAAATGTATTATACATTTAATATATTTGTATATTTTAATGAAATAACATTTTTCTAAGCTTTTAGAAAAGCACAGTTTCCGGTAGTAGGAAAAATAATAGGTTAGATTCCCTTTTGTGCCAGGACATAACCTTATGAAGTTAAAGCAAGGGGGAAGTGCCAAGTCCTGTATCTGGGTGTACTGGTTTAAAGGTAAACCGTCAGGAGAAAGGAACCCAGTCCAGGAGAGATTATAAGTCAGAGTTACAATTTAATAAAAAAATTACAATAAATACAATGACAAAGAGAAATTGTTTTTAACCCACAAAACCCAGAAGTGCAACCCAGTGCCCTAGGGCACATGGGTTTTGTTAGCCCCTGTGCTGAGCCCCACATGATTCCCCTGAGTCCAAAGCAAAAGGAGGTAAAAAAACCTTTTGATGCAGATGATGCTTGCAGTCTGGTGAAGAGTGGTGTTCACAGTCTGATTGAGAGTGGTGGCCTTCTTCTTTCGAGGTTCTGATCTTCCTTTTCAATCCAACAAGTGGTTCCCTGAGATCTTCAAACCCCCAGATTATGTACCCTCCAGCCCAGGTGGGAGCACCCAGTCCCTCCCCCAAGGCAAAGAGTTACACAATAGGTGATCTGACTCTGTGAGTCAGGGGGTATTTTGGAATCATTGATGGCCCATTAGCAGACACGCCCCCTCAGCCTGGGTGTGAAGGTGCTAACTCCCCGGAGGGGAGTTATCACAGCTCTTATCTCACAGATGTCTTTCACATCCAGCTCACACCCTGAGGACTTGGGTGTGCCCTGGGCAGCTGCTGCAAATAGTCCACAGTTAACAGTTCTTGGGAAATGAATAGAGGGTGTGGAATACATAGCTTTTGATCATCCACACAGTGATAAACTGGTCCCACCTGCTAAACTAGGACACTGGGAAAGAATAGCCCCAGGACATGCCCCAAGGCCATCCTGCAGAATTTGCAGAAAAGGCTCTGGGGCTGAACACCAGATCAACCATGAGTCAGCAGTGTGTCCTTGTTGCAAAGAATGCCAGTGGTATCCTGTATGAGACAAAGTGTTGTAGCAGGTTGAAGGAGGTGATCCTTTCCCTCTGCTGAGCACAGGTGAGGTTCTTACCTAGAGTGCTGTGTCCAGTTCTGGGCTCCTCAGCATAGGATACACATGGACATATTGCAAAGAGTCCAGCAAAGGGTCACAAAGATAATGAACCATCCCAAGCACCTCTCATGTGAGAAAAGGCTCTGAGAGCAGAGACCCTTCAGCCTCAGGAAGAGAAGACTCAGAGGGATCTCATTGATGTAGACAAACATCTGATGGGAGACTGCAAAGAGGACAGACTCAGACTCTTTTCAGTGGTGCTCAGTGACAGAGCCAGAGGCAATGGGCACAACCTGAAAGAAAGGAGGATCCCTTTGAACATCAGGAAACACTTCCTTACTGGGAGAGTGATCAAGCACTGGTACAGGTTTCTCAGAGAGGTTGTGGAGTCTCCATCTTTAAAGATATTCAAAATCTGGACACGGTCTGGGCAACTGGCTCTGGGTTGCTCTTCTTTGGCAGGAGAGATTGCACCAAATGACCTTCAGAGATCAAATTTCACCTCAGCTATTCTGTGGTATACTTAATGCAAAGAAAAGGAGAATGGAAAAAATGCAGAGGGTTGATTATCTTCCCAATCCACAAACTGCTTCATACCTAGAGAAATTGATAATGCCTTCAGGGCCAGTCTACTTTTGAATCATAAGGAACAATTCCACAATCAAGGCTGACAGGCCAACTTTGGACTGGCATTTCTTTCTCTCTCTTTCCCTTCTCTGTGTATCATTTTTCACAGAATCATAGGCCCATAATGATCATAGAGTCCAACCCTTAGCCCTGCACAGAACCATCCCCAATAGTCACACCATGTGCCTAGAGTATCATCCAAACACTTGTTGAACTCTGACAGGCTTGGTGCTGTGACCACTTCCCTGGGGAGCCTGTCCAACCACCCTCTGGATGTAGAAGCTTTTCCTGATATCCAACCCAAACCTCCTCTGACGCAACTTCAGGCCATTCCCTCAGGTCCTGTCACTGGTCACAAGAGAGAAGAGATCAGTGCCTGCCCTTCACTTCCTCTCACAAGGAAGTTGTGGACTGCAATGAAGTTTCCCCTCAGTCTCCTCTTCTCCAGGCTGAACAGACCATGTGGCCTTAGCCACTCCTCATATGCTTCCCTTCAGGGCCCTGCACCATCTTCGTTGCCCTCCTTTGGATGCTCTCCTAACAATTTAATATCTTTCTTATATTGTAGTGCCCAAAACTGCACACAATATTCCAGGTGAGGCTGCATCAGTGCAAAGCAGAACAGGAAAATCCCCTCCCTCAACCGACTGGTGATGCTGTGCCTGATGCCTCCCAGGACACAGCTGGCTCTCCTGGCTGCCAGTGTACTGCTGACGCATATTCAACTTACCCTCATCCAGGATCCCCAGGTCCTTTGCGGTGGCCCTGCTTTCCATCATCTCATTTTGAAGTCTGTACATACATTTTGGATTGACCTGTCCCAGGTGCAGAACTTGGCACTTTCCATTGATGAACTTCCTACGGTTGGTGATTGCCCAGTCATCTTTCGTTGAGATCAATTTGCAGGGCCTCCCTGCCTTCGAGGGAGTCAACAACTCCTCCAAATTTTGTGTCATCTACAAACTTGTTTTGTATCCCTTCCAGTCCTGCATCCAAGTGATTTAGGAAGATGTTGAAGAGCAGAGGGCATAAGATGGAGCCCTGCAAAACCCCACTAGAGACAGGTCACCAGTCTGACGTCACCCCATTCACTATTACCCTTTGTCCTCAACCCATGAGCCAAGTGCTCATGCACCGCATGATGTGTTTATCGAGCTGTGTGCTGAACATCTTCCTGTCCTGGCCATCACAAACAGAGCTATTGTGATTTCTGTCTGTGATTACTGATGCTGAAAAACCTCAGTCTCAAGCTGGTGCTGTGGTAAGACCCTTTTCAGTTTTGGGGGGTAAGAAATTCGTCACCATTTTCCCTAAAGAACTTCTTTATTAAAATTTAAGAGTCTTATTTCACCAAGGTCACCTGACTATATGTGGGTTGCAGAGGTCACACATATTTTTTCCCCTCCTCTATACTTAGTGGTTTCCTGTCAAATGAAATTTGCAGGGGAAAATTGGCAGTGCATGACTTTAAAACATGGAAAGTTTATGCTTTTACCCTACAATTGTATGAATCTACTCCACTCTGAACAGTTTGCTATTATACACTTATTACTTGCTTACTAACATTCTATGTTCCTTCTTTTAATAAGACAAATTTCATACTTATCTGACATTTTAAAAACAAATTTACAGAGAAAATACAACTCTATGTTCACAGCTTTTGGTGTGGTTTTTTTTTTCATTTTTATCCAGGAAATCTGAATTGAGGTGTTACAATTCCACCTTACAGTTTAATTACCTTGGCTTTAAGAATGCAGAACATCTATCCTGCATTTCTGCTTTCCTGAAACACTCAGCCAGAGTGGGCTGCTATAACTGTGCTGCCTCCAGTCTGCAGCAGCTCTCCAGCTGAACCAGTCTCGCCAAGAGGAAATAGTTTGAAAGCATTTGTAACTCGTCTGTTTGGCTGGTTAATAAAATGTTTTGTTTCTAGTTTCTTTTAAGCTCTCTTTTCAGAAGCAGCCTTCTTACAATTCTCTAACCATGATTTTGAACAACATGTCAGGCTTGGATCCCATTGTTTTATTCTTAAAATCCTTATGCCACTCTGCACAGGCAAGGAATGAAACTGACTGCCCTTTGCTGCCCAAATCCCTTTCTTCTTCATAGGTGTTACCTGGAGCAAGCTCCAGCAATAAAAAGGAGCAGCAAAGATCTGCAGAACAGAGTTGCTGTAAGGGTGCAATCAGACTTCAGGACCTGACAGATACATCAGCTGGGGAGCCAGGCTGAGGAGAGTGTTCCCAGATTGTGGTGAAGCAAGAATGAGTAGAATTTTACATAGGGTTTCTGCAGCCTTTCTACAAGATTTCCCCCTTACAAATAGTTGAATATTGAGATGCATGATGAACAGTGAAGATTTATTGATCCCTGTTCTGAAAGTCTGATATACCATAACACTATTAAGATGCCCTATTTTAACAACTGGTCTTTTCAATGGGTAAACACAAGTATTCTCTTTATAGGACTGTAAGTGCAAGGAATTTTCTTTTTTTATAAAATATCTTTCAACTCTCTAAACTGTGGGATTTTTAACCCAAGTAAATTCTGTGCGTTCCTTACAATAGCTGAATGCTACAGTTTAGAGAAGTCCTGTGCAAACATTTGTTTTGGCAAAGTTGTTTGCCTTCTCAGTCTGGGGTGGGAGTAGATTCAGTCCAGGTAATGAATAGAGTAGTCCCTGCTGAGGGAAAGCAAGAAGGAGTAAAGATTTTGCATTAGGAATTCTCATAAATTCAGCATTTATAACAATTGTGTGTGAGAGAACATTTTCCTCAGTGGTAACAGTACATTCAGAGAGAGAGACAATCTTGGCAAAGACTTTGGCTGCTGTGCTGGACTGACTAATCCTACCAATTCAGACTGACTATTACCATCTGATTTTTGCAGTAGCCAGAATGTCACTGCTGACTGTGTCACACATTCATAACCAGTACACTGGCCTAGGATTCACAAACACCACAGGTTTTCTCTCAACTTTAGTATGCTAAATGTAGACAGTCTCTTTGGCCCAGTCCAAAAGGAGGCCATTAATACAACTGTTTTGATCAATGATATAATAACCTCATTTCACTTATCTAATCCATATAAGGGCAGAGAGACAGATTACACTGCCAACTTCAGGGACAATTTCGTGCTGCTAGAGAAAGCAAGCAGGATATTTGCATTAAAATCAAGATTTTAAGATAATTTTTTGGCAATAATTTTATGTCCTTCTGGAGGCTCACACTGCCAAAAGCCTAGGGAATGCTGCTCTGTTGATTATTGTAGCACTGAAAAGCTCAAAGGGAGAACACTCTTACTGCCTCTGTCACCCTGGAATGTGTGGGTGGTTTCTCCGTTACCTCTGTTTCTCATAAAACACAAGCTGCTAAAACAGCTTTGTTTTGTTCTTCTGTTATCTTTCACCAACATAACTTCATTTAACTGAAATTTCCTGTAGTGATTGTTAGGCATTAAGGATCTTTATAAAATAACCATGTGGATTCTAAAAGGAGTTCAAAGCCATCTCAGTATAATGGAAGTTCAAAACTTCTTTATGGTATGCCTGATGAATGGTGTGCAGTTATTTGTAAGTGAAAACTCCAGCCTGAAAAGTATAACCATAACATGCAAAAGGATTTAGTGTGAGGAACCACTGAAAAGTTGCAGATTAAACCTACCAAATAAAGTAGAATTAGCAAAGATAAACCTGAGGTTTTTTAATTAAAGAGACTAATTTGGTTAGAGGGTAAAGTGAACTGGATCATTATTTTTTATCATTAGAAGACAGCTTACAGTAATGTGATTCAATAATGGTTTTGCTGAAAGCAAGGAAAAGACATTTATAAATGATTTTCCAAAGTTGCCTTTGTATGATTCACTACTGTATGACCCACTACTGTGTTTGCATAAGGATGTAAGCAGGCTTAGTTTTGTCCAACTATTGTTCTGCTCCAAAGCAGTTATCAGTGGATTTACACAAAGAACTTCTTGCCACACGCAATTTCAGTGACTTTGTCTAAGGAAAACAGGAAAGTTGGCTTATTTGCTTCATTAAGTGGAAATCGTTAAATAGTAGCCATAGCACAAATTTGCAGCACCAAGTTTTAGAACATCATCATCATATCTGCATCAGACTTTACAGAAAACTAAAGTGAACAGTGACATGTTCAGTACAGAAGGACATGAGCAGGTATAAGAAGGGGTATTCTGTCATGCAACCAACAATGATTTGTGTGCAGATATGTCTGCTGAACTGAATTGTCTGATTTACATATTTTAGTACTGTTCACCTCAGAGAACTCATATTTGCACGCTTCTGAAAAACATTCAGTAGACCCTTCAATACGTTTTCTTTAGCAAATCTCTTTTTGTAGACTTGTTCACTTGTATCAAGGAAGATAAACGTTGACTACTATACTGAGAATTAATTTATAGATTCCAAAATCTATTTTCTATCAACTTTTTAGATTATACAAAGAATCTTTTGTTCTAGAAACTTTACAGTTAATAAATATTATATTAAGCATCCTAGCAACAAATACTGTTTCTAGCACCAAAGGTTTAGACAATGGAGCACTTCTAATTTTTTTTTTCATTTTAGGCTGTTTTTCCTTCCTATATTGAAGACAAATGTTGAATCATCAAATCTGACAACACATCACAGTTCATTAGGTGATTATCCACTTTGATATCTTTTATATATTTTTTCTTTGAGGAAGAATTCAAGTTTTACAGATGACTTACCACTTTTCACTGAGAAAACAGTCTGTCCTTCAGTTATTGCTGCTTACTATAGTATTGTCAGTCTTGTTTTTCTTAAATGAGTCTGTGCTCTGTGCTAAACATAGAATAATGCTGGAAGGATTAAGTAGGATCAGCCTGGTGAGACAAATACTAAGTATATAAATAATTACTCAGTCATTACTGCATTTGTGAATTTTGTGCTCGTCTTCTGGTTTTGTCAACTATAAGGCCTCATATAACAAAGTACACTTGCCTGGTTTTTTCCCTACCAGGGACCACCATGACTTGACTTTCCCCCCACTCATATATGAGACCAGGAGATAATTCATCTGTTCAAGACCCATTGTGACTTCATACAGGCATAACCATGTCCTTGACTCCTTTCAGAACAATAGCACTTAACTAGAGAACTTTGACATTTTATTGGCGCCAAGTTTTTGGCCCACTTACTCTCTTGACTGCATGGCATGTCAATTCAGGATCCACAGGTCATGATCACATCATATCCAGGACAGCCTTGCCTAATGTCAGGGCATAAGTACTGTCAGTGCCTCTTTTCTCTTCCTTGTATTTCAGGGGGTAATACAAGGAAAAATGCATCCATGCTCCAGATGTAGTGGACCTTCTGCGTTTTAGAGAGATTTGGAAACCTGAGGCTTAAATTACATAGTTATGTTAAAAAAAAAAAAAAAACAAAACAAAACCAAAAAACAGTCTGAGAGGTATGAGCTAGAAGAAGCACAACTTACTTATTGATACATTCCTTGAAAATAACTAGAAAAAGCCAATAATAGACATATCTATGCTTGTAAGCTATAAAAAATAGTAACATAAAATATTTCAAAAATATTTTATTCCAATCAGTGAGCAGGGAGAACTTGGAAAAATGCAAATTTTTTCAAAAATATGTTGTTGGTGTCTAATAATATATAGAGCAGAAAAGTTGATGCCTCTGCTCTCTGGAATCATTCAGGGATTATACCTAAAGAAACATTATTTTCCCAATTTTTTAATATTTTCTGAATTATTAGTGTTATGTTGAGAATAAAAATGTTGCTGTCAGGAATAGATCCTGAACTGAATGTTTTCCTTATTTATGTGGTATAGTATGTGCTAGAATTTTTCCTAGGATAGCTAAACAGCAGACTGGATTCCACTAAGTGTGAAGACTAAATACAACTTCTTTTATTTCTTAAGTCTGGTATTGCACAAAACACTATGCATTTGTATGTAGTTCATGAACAACCTTATTCTGGAAGTTTACACTTATTACAAATACAGCTTTATATTGTCATTACATTACTTACTTGCAGAGATAAGACTGCTACAGGAATCTCATCTATCTGGCAAGGAGATTAAATATTTTGATTTGTGTTGCAAATATGTATCAGCAGCAATCAGTGAAAGGGAAGATTTAACTAGAAGCTTAAAGACACATGTTCTTGCAAAACCAGAAGGCACATAAGTTTCAGAAGCTATGCAAGTCAATCTTACAAGATTATACACAAAGATATTGCATTTGCTATTCCACACTAGATTAGCATATCATAGAATCTTATAGAATCACAGAATGATTTGGGTTGGAAAGGACCTTAAAGATCATCTAGTTACAACGTCCTGCAATATGCAGGGAACCTTCAATGAGATCAGGTAACTGAAAGTCCCATTCAACATGGCCTGTTCAGGTCAACAAGCATAAAGAATAAGAATTGCTCCCTTTTAAGTAGATCCTTTTTGTCATCCCAAGGGCAATGCTGACTACCTCAGGACCTTGTTTGTCCAGATGCAAGGGTTTTCATATATTTTATCTCTAACTTGAACCTTATTTTACCTTTCTGAATTCCAAAGTGGGAAATTTACAGAGTAACCTGTTCAAAGATCAAGTGACTCCTTGACGAAGAAGCTGGCATATACATTCATTAGCAATTCTTCCATTTTTATTTTAAATAATTATTCATATAATTTAGCATGTTCTTGGTGGAACAGAAATATTTGGTTTTGCTTAATAGTTAAGCAGAGTCCACTCCATATTTCCATCCTCTGGGTGTCTCCCTTTTAATTTTCATGGCCTCTTATACAGTCCAATTCTATTAACAAATGGATGAGGTTTTACTGGAATAATGAAAGGGGTTTATTCTGAAGGCGCTCAAACTGTACCAAGTCTTTCTGTGAATGGTTTGGGGTTTTTTTGAGGCTTATGATTGATGTACAAAAAAAGGATATTGTGTACAAATTCAGATAAGTACCCTACAATCAAAAAGTCATGGATTTGGCAATATTACACATTTAAATTAATAGCCTGGGCCGTAGAGATAGATACTTTTCAAATTAAGCCTGTAAGGGGTTCCAAGCAATCCAGACGACAAAATGTGAGTTCAAAATGTTAATATCTTTCAATAAGTAGGACTACTTAGTTACACAAATAGAGACACAGAAAGGAATTCAAGGCAGAAAAGGCCACATGGCTCACATGGAATACAAATTGAACAGAGATTAACAGTGTCATACTCTTGAAAGAACAGGGGTGGGAAAGGCCAAACCAGAATCTAGACAATATATTATTCTCTTCCAGGCATAGGTACCTATCCTTTCTCTTGCTTCTATAAGAGAAAAGTCTTAGGGGAAATATCTCAGGAAAGGGATGGATTAGGTGATCAAAGTTTCTTTTAGTTGTTCCTTTTAGATCAGTTACTACCACTATTATTATTTTCTGAACATAAGAACTGTTTTGTGTGTTACTGGGAAATTTGTCTGGCCAACAACAAACAACTAACAAGTCTTACCATGCTTTCTGAAGTCTTTCTGTGTTATGCTAGATGTGGCAAAACACTTTTACTTGTAGCACATCACGTTCAGTAAGAATCAGGAAGGAGGCACTTAGTAATCAGACTTGTCAGCAGTGGTACTCTGTCACTTCTATGAACTGTTCAAGAACTAAAATTGGACTAGTCAGTAGAGACCAAGGTCAGATTTCTGGCAATACAAAGTTTATTTGCATAAAAGTTAATTTAATAGCTGTTTACCTACTTTTCAGGTAAAAGATGCACCAACACATTTGTTATCATACTAACTGAGTTGGTGAGAATTTTGTTTCCCACCATGCTTACATAGACTTGGAAATACTGGTGATTTTGGTCTCCTGATTTATTCTGTACATAAAGGCCATGGCAGTGCCAATGCCTGCAGTGATTTTCCTGGCAGGGACTGTGTTCTCTTTTTGCCTTATCTGTGCCTTTCAGAACTGCAGTTTTACGTTTTCTGCTTCCATCAGCAGTTGCCTGAAATTTCTCAGATATATCACCTATAGCCTGTACTTTTATCTCCACTTAAGCTCTCATGGCCCAAAATATGTCTCTAGGAGATAAGACTATGGTAGGCTGATTCGGAAGACTGATTTTTAACTTCATGTTTTTCTCTTTCTCATTGAAAACCTGTCTCGATGATTCTGTCTTGTCTTTATGGTTCCTAACACGTTGTACCTTCTGTGTTGTAACTTCATTGTCTGTTAGTACTTCAGGTTCTGCTTGACTGCTTTTTAATGTACTTAGGTGTAATAATAATACCAAATGAACTTGGTTTAAATGCAGAACTCTTGAATAATATATGAACCAAATAAGAATGTGAAGCCTGTCTTTCTCCATGCAAATCCCACACTATCCTTAGATTTTCTGAAGAGAAGTCTCTTTCTGGGAGTTCTGTACTGTCACAGGAAATCTTTGAGGCAACGTTTAAACTGTAAAGTTTTATTAAAATCTGTGTGCATCACTCAGACTCATTTTGTCTTTGCAAATACAATCAGCAACTACCTCAAGATGTGGGGGTTTCTATCTTCTCATTCATAAAGTTCTTTGCTTCCACCTTCTTTCACAATTTACCTTTACTCTGATGATTGGAAGAAATTAGGTTTTGGTTGGGAAAGGATTGCTGAAATAAATTACATTTTGGAATTTAGTAAAAACCAGTGTATGCAGAATACAGTTTCTTTATAATGAACATGGTTCTTTGGCATTTACAGTAAACTCATTTTTAACTGTCTTACCAGAATAGAAGGATAACAGCTTAGGAGCAGGAATATAACTGCATGTCCTGTTTAGAAAGTGATACTACCAAAAATATATATTTGAATAGTTGCATGTAATCTTAATGCTTTTACATCTGAAACATGAAATAAATTTGGCTTTAAGTTTCTCTATTGTCTTCATAGTTGAAATAAAAGATAATTTCCATAGAATAGCATTGCATTGCAATTTTATATCTATTTTAAATCGTATGGTTCTACAATTAATCTTTGCTTCATTTTGCATTACACTCTAAATCATGACTGCACTGTTTCTTCAGCATTCGTTGCAAGAATTAATGTCTGGAAAATTTTATCTTTTGGCCTTCTGAATAAATGCAAGATAATCCCATGGCTCATTTGCTCGCCTGTCTGAAGGAAATTTTGTCAATTCAGAAGTCTTGTTTTAAGCTGGGAAAAATTGCACCTTTGGGAGTACTTATCATTGACTTAAAGCAATAGACAACACAGACAACTAATTTTAAACAGGTATGTTATTTTACAGCACCAAAATAAGATAGCATACATCCTAATATGTCCTACCTCAAGAACACAGGTAGCATTGCATAGATTTTGTTTTCGAATGATGGTTTCTTATTTCTGCTGATTCGATAGGCTTGAGTTAAACAAGCCTCCTTTTAACAGCCCTCAGCTGAATGTAATCACACTCTGTAAACAAACCCAGCTTAATCTTTCGTTCTTTCAAAAAGGAAAAAAAAGGGAATTTTTGGCAAAAAGATTATCATTTTTCAACGTGTTGTAAACATGTCCTTTATTGGAAGAGTTACACAATTACCTAATATACCATTAATAATATTGTGTTTCATTACAAACATTATATATAATATGTTTCAGGACTTAATTACCTCTACTCTTATCTGAGCCAAATTACATTTTCAATACAGGCCCGTGTTCAGCACTGGTTTGGATTTCGGCGCAGCTTCAGCTCCAATATTCACCAAGGTGTGTGTATATCTGTTTGCACAGTTTCTCTCACAGAATATGCCTTTGATTCAAAGAAGGTAGTTATCCCAATTGATTAACTCTTCACTGACATAAATATCACACAAAATTAATTTTTAATTTTATTAAAAATTATTGTGTATCCCAAGTGACTTATTGTTTAATGCTATAAATCTCTCACAGCCCCTTTATTTATGTTTCTATGTGATTTTTATCTGTATTTTAAAACAATTAAGTCTTTAAACTCCCAATTCTAAATATAAGTGGTCCTATGCTTGAGGGTGCACTTGCTTCAAGGACTGAAGTTCCAGAAATTGTGTTTATACTGCACAAGCAGATATGCTCTACCTAATGCAATCCTTCTTCCATGTCCATGTGGATCCTGTATGACTGTCCATGCTCCTGTGCAACCTAGGATGGACAGGAGTAGGTTTCCACACCACCCAAATGCTGCTATCCAAACTTTAGGCAGGATCTCATAGATCTGCATCAGTACCAGGACCTCAGAGACATTCCCAGATGTGCTTACGTTATAGATGAAATTTAAACCATATTCCATGTACCAAATGGGCTGCAAGGAGACATGAACTAAATGTGTTGGGTGGTCAGAAATAGCTGCAATCTACACACAGTTTTGTGTTAAGAAATATATTCTTTTTAGTTCTGGAGAAAAAACTGTACAATTACAAATGTAGAATTTTTCTTCTTCCTTTAGCTCTGTTTAGCTGGACCTAACTCTATCACAGCTCATGAAAAAGAATTTTGAAATCTATCTAAAATTGTTTTACTGAAAGAGGATTAGCCATTTCCTCACTGAAGAGGTGAAATATTTACCTGATTAAACTCTTGAGTTATGTGCACCATAATTACATAAATGAACGCAATGACCTTAAAAGTAGCACATCAATTTGATTAATGTAATTAACAAAAGATAAAGATTTGGCCTATGAAAATCAGGACAATATTTCCCCCCACTCTCTTAGGTAGAAATTAAATTACCTGAAATTTCAAGTAAGGGTTAAAATTTAACATATTCAGCAAATTCTGAACTATAAGAAAACCTAATTTCAGGATAAAACTTATCAGAAACACTGAAACACCAGACTAGTTAGAATTTGTAATGGAAAACAATCAACTTACTACCAGTAAACAGATATTTCCTGTAACATTTTAGTACTGTAAAAATATCAGTACTTTTTCATATGGCTATTGCTTTCTGAAACTTGTGAATATTTAGGTTTGCATTCATATTTTGAGAAAATTAGTTGATTCGATGGATTTCAAAAACTACCTGCCCAAGTCACTTTTCTAATTCTCTGGAGAGGAACACTGATGACTAATTTCCAAAATGACTGAAACTGTAAATACAGAAAAACAGAAAATGTTAATAGAAAGTCTCTGGTAATCAAAGTTAATACAGGATGAACTCTAGCTGAACTTTTCTGCAATGAACACGAGGTTCTCAAAGAAGCTGAGTATTCACCTGAGTCATACAGGCACAGAGCTCTTGGAAATCCCTCCTAAAGTTGTGATTTCTGGAAATTTGTCATCCTAGGAGTTTAAAATTAATGCACAGCTATATACTTTAATCTCAGATATCAATATCACACTAGCAATTTTTTCATTAAGAATCTTTACCTTTTTTACAGAGAGCTTGTAGGTTTCTGTAAAAATCTTATTAAAACTATCTTTGTGTAACCACTTCTGTGACAGAAAGGTGCTGAATTTTATACAACTGTCCTTAAATAGTTTAAAAGTCTAAAGTAATATTTCCATGTAGATTAGATGTGAAATAGCTTTATTTTGTGTGTATAATTTTGGCAAAAGCAAAAAGGCATCTACATGATTGGCAGCAATGTAACTCTATTATTCAAAGCATCTCTGTGGGAAATTCCTAGCACATGCTTTTCTTCCTGACACAGTTGTTTTTTAACAGCTGTGATCATTGCCTTGATTATCTTGTTTGTTATCTGTGTGTGAGGGATACATCAAACAGAAGTGATTTTGTGAACAAATCTTCTTTCCAAAGTGCCTATGCCTCCTCCTGCAAGTTTACAGAAAAATCAGAGCTTTTTCAATTGAACATCTGTCTGAAAGAAAAGTTTTGAAAACACCCTGCCACATCAGCTGGCTTTCTTCATAAAGATGCCACTGCTGTTCCACAAATGAGTACACTCATTTCCTTCTCAGGACTTAGCCTCCCTTTTAAATGTTGCTAGGATATCAAGTGCTTGATCGAATTTAAAGCAGGACAGCTTGGGATCACCATTTGTTAATACATCAGCAAATTCCTTTCAGGAATGTATTGTTCAGCACATTGTACTCTGGGATCAATTGGTTCCTGTAAACGAGGTTATGAGTCATTTAATCAGGATACAACACTTCTTAAGAACACTCCAGCATTTTGGACATCTTGACATTCTGAGCTTTTCATGTGCCTGGGGTTGCTAATGCTATCTTCAAATCTAATTGATACAGACAGATACTGCTCTAAGATTCCACATGACAGTATGCTATTTTTACAGTAGACTTAAGTATTTGCTCTAAAGTGGTAATGTGAAGTAGGAACAAGAATCACACACATTCATTAGTTCTGGGATTCTGGAAATAAAAATACCTACCTGTACAAAATAACATCCTATTTTATAGGTTTCTCAAAAAAAGCATAGACCGAGTCTGTAAACAAATTTGTTGTTTTCCTATTTCCTACCTTCTCATCCTTTTTCAACAAGTGATTCTTCTGTTATGATTGTTCTAGCTATCAAAAGTCAGAATAAACAGTGTTGGTCTAAATCTGATCCTTTTGGTCATATGACAGATCCAGGATAAAATAAAAGCAAAGAGAGTTCTAAGCCTTTATATTGGATTTAACATAGTTAAGCCTTGGTTTGGCAGTAAACTGTAGGACATCTGCTGCCTGTTCTACTGCCCTAATTCCACATTTGTATATTGAGTTCAATGACAAAACTACTATGATCTTCAGATGTCTTGTAACTAAAATAAACTGTCATATGTAAACTAAATTGGGAATTATAACTGAATTTAAAAGTTATAAATTAAGCAACAGAAAAATAGGAAACTGTTCGGAATTAAGAGCTCCATTCACAATGACATAAGGAAAAAGAAATATCATATTCAGAATCTATTTCTGTATAAAGACATTTCCAGGTAAATTTCTTATAATTGTTTGCATGATAGTATGAGTCCTTCATTTTTTACTGAAAATAATAAAAAATCACATCTGCTTGATCTGAATCAATTCTGTTAAAGAAAACCAGCTCAGACTGCTTTAAGAATGAGCATGATAGTGCTGGACACACCTTTGCCTCTTGGTCAGACTGAAATTACTAAGCTTTCCATTTGTGCTGTGTGTTTATAGTAGATTATGTGAATATCTCCAACCCTCAGCGGATTCATTCATGGTGTGTATGAAATGTGTCCTAGTAAAAAAAACACTCCCCCACATACATTATCTGTATGCCAGATTCTCTTTGGCGGTGGCAGCTAGAAGTCTTGGTGATTTTGTGGTATTATGTTCTCCTAAAGTAGCTTCCTGAGCGCCAGTGTGCTCACCTCAGTGTGCTTGCTCAAGTGTGAATAGATCTCCAGTTTAGCTCCCTGTTTCTGAGGTAGGAGACTCTACATTCCTGAGAGAAATGTCCTTATCCATCTTCTGTACTTGACATTCTCTGCACAAGGGGCATTAGAGACCCTAAAACACTTTGTGCCTCCTGACAATCCTGTCACCAACTGTGGAGTGAGCCTGTCCTCACTGTTTTTTCTTACTGCAGCTCTTTGAAGGTTTTTAACCCATGCCGGCTACAGATAGCTAACCTGGATCCTACATCTAGTAATGCTGCCTGCAGCCTTCTAACCTGCAGATGCTCATCACAACGACACGTTCTTCATGTAAATAAAGCACAGGTAAAATCACCTTTATCAAGGAAACTGCCATTTTCTCATCAAAATACTAACACAACAAATGCATCAATTTACTTATCTTTCCCAAATAGTTGAAAACATATTCCTTAAATGAAGCTTGGATTAGACTTTGATCTCTCTGGCATAAATCTGTATTGATTCTATCAGCTGCCCTGGTCTTAATTTTGTGTAATTGAAAGAACTGGCCCTTGGTATAATAAAATAGCCTTGAATCAGCTTTCAAATTCTAATTAGGAATCCGCTGAAAGGAAAAAGTGTTTGTTGTGATAAATACTGACAGAAATGTAGTTACACAAGTCAAGCACTCATGGTGTAATAACCCTCCCCACCTGTAACTCAGCCAAACACAAGGCTAATGCCAGACAGAGAAACAAAGAGGGATCAGGAGACTCAGACAGAATAGGAACCAAAAGACTATTTGTCAAGCAGTGGCCTTTTTCTTAGTCAAAAATTGGCTAGGAAAAATTCTGATATGTAATGGATCCATAAAACAATTAGGGGTGAAAGACTGAGTGATCTAGCACAGCTTCACAGATCTGTTGCTATATGGAATATTTCCTCACTGCAGTTTCTTCTCTGACAGGAAAAGAAAGACCCAAGGATTTGGACCTTAACTTTTGAAGTCTCACTCCTTGCCTCATATACTCACTATTACTAGAAGTTTCAAAAGAAAGTGAAAGAAGCTCAGTAGTAAGTTGTTTGTGGGATAATCACACAGAAGTTTATTTCCACTTTTTCTATGTAATTTATTCTTCAATACAGAATTTATATTTCATTTAGATTAAGTTTGGTTTTAACTTATTTCTTTGGAGGCAAGGTGTATTGCAATCATATCTTTTATGTCAAGCCTTCATGCCCCGCAGGCAATTTAACTTAGTTAGGAAATGTAAAGAGGTGTGATGGAAGAATGCAAATATTAAAGATAGTAAATTCATACAAGTTTCATGAAAAGTGTCACATGACTAGAGAAGGGAAACACAGTTAGTGATCTTCCTGAGCAGAAGTGCAAGTTAACTAATGACCTCTTGTGTTTTGCCTGTTGATGAGCCAGCTGGTGCACAATCTGCTGGCCAAGCTATAGCACATACCTCACAGACCACCGATGGAGTAAAAAGGGCTGATAGAATTGCTGAGAAATTCTGAAACTTCCAAGAAAAGATGCAGGGGGATGGATCTAAAGGTACTGAGTCAGATTTCTGAGGCTAACATACAGGTACAAAGGACATGAACCAATGAGAAAGAAAGCTGAATAATTTGGCTTTTGTCATGAAAAGGCACAGGGTAATATGCCATAGAAAAAGATCAATTTTCTGCTTTCAGTTCTGTCACAGTCCTATTGGATATGGTCAATTATTCAGTCAATGCACCAGATTCCCATAAAATAGTGATAAGTGTTTACTTTACAAGTTCTAGCAAGGTCATAGGCTTTTGTTAGAAAATGGCTTTGCAGCATTAGAAAAATCTATAGAAGTGCAAAGTGTACATGAATGGAACACAGAAGTGAACTCTCGGGACCAAGTAGGTGACATGCTCCTGAGATAACTCACACACACACAGGTTTAGTGGAGAACATATCAAAAGTGATTTATTTCTGGCTGGGGTGTGGCTTTAAGGGTTTGGATAGGGCGGGGTTTGGAGGGGTATGGATAGTACATCTGAGGGCAGGATTAGGCTTAGGGACTGGGAGGAGACAAACCATGGGGCTGCAAGCAGGAGGTAGGTGGGACTCAGGGAAAAAAACCTCAGGGAAAAAAACACACAGAGTGGGAGAAGGAACCTGGAGGATGTGCTGAGTCCAATAGTGAACATAGGCAGACATGTCGTCCATTTAATGTAATGAATTAACACTAAATTTGGCTCATCAAAATTCACTCACTGAAAGTCTTCATCTTAAGCCATCAAGCATCAGGCATTTCCATTTCTGTGTGCCCTCTTGTTCTTCAGTTGTGGACCCTTGCTGACTGTCTCCTCTGACAAATAAGCCCTGGAGAGACAACCACCTGATACTGAGCCTGATACAGGCTTCCCAGAAAGACACTTCACCCATCCTTCTCAGGATCTCCATGTTGTTTTGAGTATTTCTGCTTTATACAGTTGTCATTCACAAATCTCTAACACTTGTTTTTGATTCTAAAAACAACCACTCTCCTAAAAGTAAAAGGTATCCTGCCCTTCCTCAAGTGAATCTTTGGGAGTACAGCAACTACATTCAAGAAGACTCATGTCATCTTCTGGACTTCTGCTGTGAAAGCGGGTCCATTTGTTTCCACTCTCTTTCTGCCCAAAGTTTTCCGTGTCCTCATGAGGTTTACTTGTTATGAATCCTTATTTGAATCTGTGCTTTACCTCTTGGCTTCTATGTACAATGTTTGGCAGCCTCAGTAGCCACGACAGACCAATTGGCTACTCTACTTTCTGTCCAATAGGTCTATCTGATTTTCAGGATACTGTCATTACAGTAACCACAAATTAAAATGTGATATCTTATTATTATATCCAACCTGGGAACAAGGCAAAATATTTTTTCAGAGGCAAGTTCTACATAGGTATATGGAGGCATTCAGGAGACTGGATGTCAGAGAAGCAAGAACAGGTTTAAATAATTGGTTAAATCTGCAGTTCAAAGTTCTCTCATTAAGTTCAACTATACTTTCCTCTATCTTCCTGGACATCTCACTACATTTCTGATCTGAACAAATAGACTTATCATCATTCATGTTTGGCAAAAAAGATTTTTTGTTTGAAATATTTACAGTGGTATCATAAGAATATTAACAATAAATCAGTTCTGACAACTGAGGTATAGAGAACAAGGATTATGCTGCATCCTTGTAGGCTCACCAAGGTTCTTTAATATGGTAGCCACTGACAACTGTTGGCATGTGGTGTGGGTTGTAATTGAAGCTTTGTTAATAATTAGAGTAGTTCTTCTGGAGTGCTTCCCTGTAGATTCTTGAGATTTTGTGGAGGTCATTCTTCATAGTATTATAACTACCATAAATACCTTTGGTTGTCTTTCTAACTCTCAAATTAGCAGCTGCTATTCTCTTTTTAAAATGACCTTGTCCACTCCAGAGATACCAATACTTAAAATAGCAATATAGGTTAAAGAATTTAAATGCTTTGCATTTGAATTTTTCCCTCTCAGTGAAAAGGGTTTCCCATCCATCAAATTTCTTTTTGATGTGGCTTTTTGGTCCTTTCATCACATTTGGAAAAAGTTGTCATTCTGCTACCACATTCCCCAAAGCTTTGTAAAAACAATACTTTCTGGATATCCATTCTTAAAACTATTCTTAAAACTATAAATGATCATTTCATGCAAGTTAGCAATGTAAGAAACCACTTCTGGTCTCAGAGCAGCCTGACTCAATTATTTCAGAAGAGTCTGAAGACTATAAAATAAGATTAATTATAGTAGGAAAGAATAAAGACTGCAAAGGCTTGTCATTACTAATTCTTTTATAGGATGGGCAAGCTAAATCCAAAATATGGATCTTGTTACATACCAGATCTCTTAGTACAGAAGAGTAATATTGTCACATCAATTTATATTTTCATCATAGTCACTATATTTGACTGGTCTCATTTTATAGGTTACTAATATCACAAGTTTTGTTCCATTTGACATTGTTTGATTGATCTCTCCTACACCGAGAGCCATCTGCCCACATTGTTGTAAGCACCAGGACAGCACAAATTCACCATTTGTTAGTATTAAAAATGGAAGACATCATGCTTTCATGATATCCTTACACTGCCCAAGCCTACTTCTACATAGCTTATCAAACCACTGCTCAGTACTCATCATGTTCTGGTCAGCTATTTCTATATTTTATTAGAAGCCCAGGTTTCCTTTCAGCATGGGGACATTGAAAAGTATATTAAGCTTAATATTTCATGCAAAACTAGGTTATGTAAGAGTTTCACATATAAAGTAGGTGAACAGATGGATTTATGCTCTTGTGAGCTGAACTAGATTAAATTGGAACTAGATTTAACTAGGTTAAATTATGTGGTCCTAATAAGGTCATTTAGAAGTAAATTAAAAAATTAAACAAAGGGATCATTAATTCCATCACAAGAAAAATTAATCAACTTTTATTTGAAGTAAAATAATTGGAACTTTTTGGTAAGAAATCTTTTTTTTTTCCTGAGTAGGAATAAGAAAAGTTTAAGTACATATTCTGTGCTCAAGAAATTATCTTCTAACATTGGAATTTTCTCTTACAAGACTTATTTCTTCCAATCATATCTCATATCCTGTGTAACAGAGGGTTAGCAGCTGCTCATAAACAGATGCTTATATTTGTCACAGGTATTTTGGCCCACAGCCAGCAGTAACCGGACAGGTGTTTTATGGAAAACACACATCTGCATTACTAGTGTTTAATGATTGCCTAATAGCTTCTCCTATCAGACAAAATGAGTATTAGAGCCACATCTGTTACTCCTCTTATGTCCTAGTTGTAGCATTTGAAACTCAAAAACTCTCTAAGATAACACACTTTTTCTTGATCAAATTCTTCAGCATTTTTCATGTACCATGTAGTTGATTTGTCACACTGCATGATGCATGAACTAAGTTCTTCTGGTTAACTTCAGGTAAATGAGAAGAGGATTTAAATAGTTAGATAAATTTACATTTCTTTAAATAGAGGCCAAAACATATTTCTTCATTCTTGTTGTTCAAAATATGGATTTTAGTAGGAAGAATAATAAACATTGACAGCCCATAAGCAGTGGTTTGTATTGTTCAAAGGCTTAGAGGTTAATTTTTCACACTGCAGCAAGCAATGAGCAAGCAGACAAGGACAGATAACATTGTTGAACAAGGCAAAATGCTAATGTAAATCAAGATGTGTAGACAATATTGACCTTATTTCAAAAGATAATGAGATAACTATTTTCTAAAGCTATGACCAGTGGCCCTTTATTTTGCTCTTTAAATGTAGTTAGAAAATCTTCCAAAATCAGAGCTCCTATTCTCAGAAGTTCTTTGGATATGCAACAGGGGTGCATAAATTAGAAACTTCAAGTTACAAAGTATTTTGTGGGGATTTTTTTCTCCAAGAACCGAATTCTAAACTACCAAAGTCTAAAATTGAGTCATAAGATTGATGGGAAGTTTAGAGACTCACAGCAAAACACATGTGAGAAAAAGGAAGTAGATCAGAATTTTCCCTCTTCTAAGAGAAAAACAGGTGATGGAAGAAAAAAGCAATGCTGAGATACCTTTGAGGAGCAGAGTGAATTGTTTTGGTTGATTTACAGAGGATGGTTTAGCAAAAAAAAAAATAAAGTTCTTAAAAGGAAGTTTTATCTCAGTCATAGCCTTTTCCAGTGGTGTTTTGGGGGATTCCTCTGAGGCAAAGAAGTACTGCTTTCACTGAGGTGTCTGAAAACATCAAGAAGAACCACACAAAATCCTTGGAGAAGTATTTCTAATTCTGGTAATATTTTTTGATCTTATGAGGACATAAAGAGAGTTGGGGATTGGAGTTGTAAGAGTAGAAAAAAAGAGAAAGAGCTCTTAGGGAGGAGAGGAAAGTTCATCTTTGCTTTTTAATGCTTAAATTCAGTTCTTAAACCTGTTATGCAAATATTCATTTGTTCTTGCTTGTAAAGAAACTATCTAGGCACAGTTTAATTTTTCTTTTTGGCTATGTATTTTCATAAGGAGTATGCAAATCAGAGATGAAATCAGTGTTTTAAGGAAAATCTATCCTTGTAAACTTTTTTGTTTGCTAGTCTTTTACACCTTTGAAGTTTCTTTGATCGAATCCAGAAAAAGCTACTCAAGTCACATTTTTATCACAGTATTATTGTTTTAAATAGGATAGGAGTGATTCCCTGTTGCACACAATCAGATTTGAGAGATTCCAGTCAAAATATTTTCAGCTATTTCAAATATTCAAGAGGATTCCATATTTTTGTTTATTATAAACTTACCTGCCTTTTAAAAAATGTTTCCTCTCTTACTATTTTAAGCAGCTTGTATAAAAAAATCTGTTTCAGTGTTAGAAAACACAAAGGCAATCCCAATTGTCTGAATTCTTCCCCCTGAAGAAAAAAAAAAAAGAGGAATAGGAATTCCATTCTTTTCCATGACTTGTTCTACATGTTTCTGGCAGCCATTCTTGGAAGTTATATCTGCCATTCCTTGCTGGTCTCAAAATGGTAGGAGAAGGTGGTGGCTTTTACTGCATAAGCAGAATCCATTGTGTTATGAAACTATGGTAACACTGTACTTATCAAAGAAGAGAAAATGAATGAAATTACACTGCCAAGTACTCCATGTACTTACACTATTTTCATTTTTATCAAATTCCATGCAAGAAGGATTGGGATTGGGAAAGATCCTCATAATGCATGTCACTTTTGAGTTCTAGAGGGGTATAATCAAATCTCTTAGTGTTCTAGGGACTATTACTCCTTCTCATCATCAAGCCTGTAATCTACATGAATGCATCAGAGTGTGGAGAAGACCAGAAACAGCAAGGTATAACATGTAAGATTGATGTTACATAATTCCATACATGTCTATACTATTTCCATAGCCTTAGTTAATATTTTTTAGTTTTGTGTTTTTTTCTCTGATTTCTGTTTCAACTAAGCATAAAACCTCAGGAAGACGCACTATCAGGAACAAGGGGGTTTTGATAATGACAAGATTTAAAATACTTTATTAGTGATACACTGATTGAAAGCCAGTTCATCAGCATGATCTGTAGCTGCATGGACCACAGCCTGTAAACTACCCATTTATTTCCACCTTTTTCTGGAGTGCCTGGAGCTCCTAGAAGAGAGTAGTGAGGAAAAATCATTCCTACATACTAAAGAGCACAATCAGTAGAAAGGTGTTGAATAGTTGGATGGGAACACTCCGTGCTAATAAATACAAGCCTGGGTAGGATGCAGAAGCCAAAGTATAGTCCATCATGCAGACCTTTTGCACATTCAGGTTAAGTGACAAAATAAGGTTAGTGCAAGAAAATAGGTGCCCATTTTCTACAGTTGTCTTTTAGAATTAGATTTCACATAGCATTTTTCCAATTCACAAGATATCACCTTAGCCCCACAGGAGTTCATTGAAATATATAATAATGAGCTGTGGAAACTCCTGCAGCCTTTTCCTGGTATGTGACACAGGACTGAATAAGAAATAATAGCTCACATGATTAAACAAAGTGGAATTATAGAAATTAATAAAACTAGTTGAAAGACCATAGTAAAGCAAGAATATTAATAGAAGTATTAAAAAAAATCAGTCATACCTGCCAAGAATGACGTGCTGAGCTTTTATCATTTTGTTTCAGCAAGGTATTTGGCACAGGAATGCTTAATGATAGTTAGTGTTGGTTTCTGGCTTATGTTTAACCTCTGAATGTGCTAACCAGGAATGTAGAGAATCATTTTGATTTTGAAATACAACTGGGCAGTTATGTGGGAGGGACTGTATAGAGTTGCAGTCATAAGGCAGAAAAATGATAGGGAGTAGATTTTGCTGTGGAACTTTCCTTTATCGCCATCCTGGAACATTATTCATCTATGCTATCACAAGCAAACCTAAAAAACACAGATATGCTCAGATGACAGATTCTTAGCAGCAGCCGAGAACATTGTATATGATGGGTACAATTTTAACTCATCCAACCTCAGCTTAGTTCTACCCCCTTCTGCAGAAACGCCGTGCACTGGGATTGTCCTACCACAATTGTCAGATCAGTTGTGCGGGTGTCCTTCAAATGCTGCCACTGAGCCACTCTGTCACTGGAGGGCAGGACTAAGATCTCCACTACACTTTCTGTTTTAATAGATGTGTACGCCTTGTAGAGTAATAGACAAGCTTGGTTTATTTCATCCTTCTACATATCAAAGGTTTCTCTAACTGAATAGAAATTACACAAATAGTTACTGTTTACATATTTTGTCTGCTTACTGAGAGTCAGCTGTCATGTAAGAAGATTTCAAATGAATGATACATTTTGAAGTAGCAAGTACTTCAGCTTTGCAAAACCAGTAGTAGGGTCCAAAATGTATAAAAGCTTATTTGATGAGATTCAAACTGGAATGCTGAAGAAAGAGAAAGAAGATTCAAGCATAAGGTGCATTTCAGGACTTTTTAGTAATTCCTCATTTATTTACCAGAAAAAGCTTACATAGTTCCTCTTCAGAGAGATGAGCTTTTAGAAGGTAGTTTGGTGGAAGCCAGAAAGAATGCAGAATTTTTACTTCTGTTCATTCTCAATGTTATGATTGACACAGGAATGTGATATTAGACTCCTAGCACATTTCTTTCAGCTGAAATATTTTTGTGGAACCCTCTGTGTTTTTATTTAAGAGAATATTTCATCTTCCAGGACATCCTAATTTTGTACCTACACCAGAGAAAGACCTCATGGTCAAGCCACTATTTACCAGCATGTTCTGATAATATTGTTTCTAAAATCAGATGACACATTGTGAATACTAGTTTCAAGGACTACTTGAAACACTCAAGGTTATGCCCTCCTTGAATCTTTAAATTCCCAAATAGGAAGATTATTAAAAAAGCATGATCAAGGTTAGCAGCCCCTAAAATTAGACCTTACAGCTGTGTTTTCACTTTGCTGTCTGTGTACAAACACAAAGATCATCTGTGCATTTGGACTTCTTTACAACACAAGAATAATATTTTTTAATTTCCAGACTACCATACCCTTCATTAGAACGTAGGAGCCTTAAAATGCAGTACTTGCATTTAACATATATTCCCGTATCAGTTCATGTTACATGTGAACTGATAACATACATATGTAAAGAATTCTCTTCAAAAGTTTTTTGGAGGCAGTTAACCCAAACTCTCCCCTAATTTCAGATTTAGTAAATTTTTTACAGTTTAATTTATGTTAGATGCCACTGTAAAAGAGCAACACATCCAACTGATGTGATGAACTGATACTTCTAGCTCTGAAAACTCAAAGATGAGTCATTCTTATTCTTGTTTATTTTTAATTTAAGCACTTATTTATCACTCTTCTGCTTTTATAGCAGTTTCACTTTCCAAGAGGACATAAGGATTCCTCTAAATTACAGTGGCTTCTAATGACCCCAAGGGTGTCTAGAAAATGAGGAACTGTTATGCTGCATTTTCTCATGGCATCCATGGTGCTCACTCCAAGCCAAAATTCTGTATTTGTGTATTTGGTGGTGGAGGCTGGTGATCTAAGACTGGGCTCAGTAGACCTAAGCTAAAGCAGTTAGTATTTGCTTGACAATGGGGGGCAGCCTGCTCTCTGCAGAGGGCTGGGTACCTCCTCTTACGGCAGAGTCTGTCTGAGCCACATCATACACTTTGATATCCAAAAAAGGGCATTGGCATCAGTAAAGTAAATTAAAATTTTCAAATTTTAAGCCAATAAAGTCAACAAATGCAACATTTTATAAATCTGTGTGAAGAGGACAACCAAATGATAGAGTTTTTAGTTCCACAAAGTAGACCCTTTGTTCACCAAATGGTTAACTGAAACTGTTTGAGGCAGCTGAGACCATTGTTCAGCTTTGTAAGTGCTCTCCTCTCAAGGCTGGCAGCTTGGGGTCTGCAGCAGAGAGCAATCAAGACCATGGTCCTGAAATCCTCTAAGAACTTAAACCAGTATTGTCACCTTAACACTTTGCTGCTCTTACTTTTCCTGGAAGCCACCCAGCAGCTGTCCCTAGATTCCTTTATTCTGTGTCAAAGGGAAATAAGGTGGTAAAACAGGATTTACCAGGCTGGTTATATGTCTATTTAAATGTCAGAAGAATTCACATTTCAATTTTCAGTATGTGCTTTCTTTCCCTTAGACACACCCATCTTTACAGAAACCTTTGGACTGCAGAGGTTATAAAGATGTTTCAAAAGCAAGAATCCTGTGTGCAAGTGTGAGCATAAATATCTAGTGGGGTTTTAGTGTTTTGTTGTCTTTTTTTTTTCCCCAAAGGTCACTAATGTAAACAGTCATGTGAGAGAAGGAAGTGGTAAAAGGCACCGAACTGGAACTGCTGCCTGGGTTCAGCTCCTGACTCTGTTTCAGTTTGTGACTGCAGGCAATTCTTATAGGTATAGTATTTCACTACCTCAGTGGGCTGCTATTAATTAATGTCTGTGTCTGAGGTCTGCATTAGGAGGGTTGAGAGAGGGGAGTCCCCTCTGTAAAGCAGCAGCTGAGTTGCTTTCTGTGCCCAAGGCACCTCTTTCAAAGTTGACACGAGTGGCACTGCATAGCTCTCCACAGGTAGTCCAGACAGTTACCTGCTTCCTGGGGCTGAGCTTCATTTCTCCTGCACTCTGTGAGCTACATTCCCTGTAGTTATAAAGTTATTTCAGACTATGAGAATCAGTTACAGGACTATGAAAATCAGTCACAGAGGAAAGAAAAAGAGCTCATAGTACAAGAATGAGGGGATGGATTCTTTTCTTCAGCACATATGAATTCAATTTCAGAGAGAAAATGAATCTCAGACTGTAAGCACACAAGGAGACATATGAGGAGTCAGAACAAAAGGCCTTTTAAATGATAATCAGTCATTCTATCAACCCTTGATTTTAGCAAAATGTTTCTGTTGTAAAACATTTGTCTGACACATGCTTGTAAACCTGCCAAAAAAGGATATCCCACCTAAAGAAAACAGACATTAGCCTCCAAAGTGGGGTTTCAGTTCAAGATACCTCTGATTTTTTCATAACTTTTGTTTAGTTCATGCAAATGCCTAGACAGTACCATTAATTTAAACAAGAGCATTGTTAAAGTCACTATGTTTAAACAGCAATGTCTATACCATCGATGCTACAGAAGCCATAAGTCACAGAGGACACTGCAAGCCCAGCTGATCTGTGCCCTGGCACAGGAGAGGAGGGAACAGGGCTGCTGCAAGCCCTCAAATGAGGATACTGAAGGGGGGTTCCTACTCCTCAGACACCACTATGGAAGTTGCGCCCATGAGCCATGATGTGCAGGGCTGCAAAAGCACCTGGTTAAGTCAGTGCTAGTGGAAACCCAGAGCCTCACTGTAGACGCAGAAGGTATGGGGAAGGAATGAAAGGTCACTCACTACACAATGGGAGGTGCCTGGCAGCAGCAGAAATGGAGTCAGCCCAGATGGCACTTCAGCTCAGGAGCAGTAAGTGTTGAGTAGGTACTTTGCAAGCATAGGTGAAGTTACAAAAGAAATTAAATTATTCCAGTGTAAAATTAAGGTATGCTTATGGTTATTCAAGTGAAAAAGGAGTTGGCATGCTGGGATTTCCTGAATGTTATGGAAACAAACAAACAACAAAAAAAAACCAAACCAACCAAATCCTAAAAATTATTTTTAAAATTGAAGTAAAAGTTAATCAATCAAAAGTGATAGGATAGCTCTCAATATTAAGACCTTACATGAATTCAAATGTTCTTGTTCCATCTATATATTGAGTTTACATATTGACTGGAATTTTGAAAAGTGAAAATTAGGAGGTTACTGTGAGATTCAAAACAATAGAATTACTAAGTCTTTATTATTTTTCCATTATTTGAAGAGAAAATACAAAGCAAATTGCTCTCAGATAGGAATCAGTCTTCAAAGTTAAAGAGGAAAGAAAATATTCTGTTAGGTATATAATGTAATTGGTTGGTATAATTTCATTTAATCAAAGCATGAGCATGAGTTTCCATGAGCATTTGTAGGTAAGAGGACTAAGAGAATAAGACCTTTAGAATATGCATTTTACTTTAATTTTTATATGAAGTTCACTATCTTACAGTGGGATCTGTGTCTAAAACAACAAAGATATGTAATTAAGGTCAATCATCAAAAAGGTTACATGGGAGAGATGTGATGAGATGGGGATCCAATGACTTTTGAAGACTGTTATAAGAATTTATTGAAAGCTCTTTTAAAGAGCTCTCTGTTAGGGGGATAATATCTCAAAACACTTGGACTACATTGAAGAAAAAGTATTCAAATTTAACCAGCTTGTTGGAATTCTTTGAAGATATTATTGCAATGATAGATAAAGAGAATTCTAATTTAATAAGGTTTTCAGAGTATACTTAGCAGTGCTCCACATCAAAGATTACTTGATAAAGGTATAGAACAAAGAGTAAGAGCTACAGTGGAATAAAAATTGTCTCTCAAAGAACAAAAGAAAATGATGCATAGCTATTATTAAGGAAGAAAAGATATTACTGCATATAGTAGGGTTAGTTGAAGTTTATGTTTTAAACATTTTTTAAATATTGAGGCATGTGTAATTTGAATGGGACTTTTATACATTGATGAGCACAGCTTCTGATGGAGTACACCCACTTTGTCCTTCACAACTATCACAAACTTATCTGCCTTATGCAATGTGACAGAATTTTTCAAGTTGTTTAAAAACTGATGGATTCGGGAAAATTATGGATTTCTTACAATATTGCCTTGTCCTGACAATGATCAAATGGGAAAAGAAAGATTAATGGGACATGTCCGTGCCAAACTGGTCAAAAAGCATGACCACAGCAACTGTGGTTATCTAAAAGTTTATGAAAGCAGTTCTCAGGCTAATCTAAATTGGCACATGAATTTTGAAACTCAGCAAAGCTGTAAAGGATAGACAGCAATCAGACAAAAGCTGTGTGCTCACTGTCTGCACTGGCCTTTGGAACTACAGGCAAATAGATTAGGGCTTCCCCCAGTTCAAAACTTAGAAGAAAGTGGGAAATGTTTCCATCACAACTACTTTATGCCAAGATTTTATGTAGTGCTAGTGGAAAAAGTGCTGGAAATTAAAAACAAGTTCAGAACGAATTAGAGGAGCAGAGTGAAAAAAAGAAGGGAAGTGAATATCAGATAAACAAGGGCACAAAGAAAATCCTGGGCACTTTGAGTCAGACAGGCTCTTCCTGTCCTTGTGCTAAACATTGCTTATGCTGCCTTCTCTGTTTTCTAATCAGAGTCCAGGTGAAAGGGCATACTTTGCTCTTGTGGGTTGGTTTTTCTGTTGTTTTCTTGATGTTTTCTTCCATAAATATGATAACTGTCACAATTCCAACCCTCTCCTAAGAAGTATGTTAGTAGTATCTGACCCTAAAGCAATAACACACAATTAATCATGCAGGGCAGTCAGAGAGCCAAAGCTGGCAGCCATATCCCAGTTCTGGGGATTGTGCCTCCCTCTTTGCACCTTTGTGCCACTGTGAGGCAGAACCCTATAAAGCCTGTTAGGGGATTACTTGCAACTTAAAATGGTGCATATGTATCATAATTACACTGTATTCCAATAGAATCAGCACAACATTTGCATTAAGAAATTTCTTTGATCCTCTCCACAAAGTCAGGAGAGTAGGCTTCTTTGACAGAAAGTCATTTTATTGAGTGATTTGCTGGAGACAATCTCTTAGTGCAGTAATTGCAAAGCAAGAAAATCTTTGTAGCTATTCAGAATCACAAAAAAAATTTTAAATTATATTCTTTATTTTGTTTCAACTTATTTTCATCACATAGGCTGCAATAATTTTGCAACTGAAATGAGGATATAATTCTCAGGCAAACAGTAGGAATAGTAGTTAGATTGATTATTAAAGGGCAAATTATCAAAGGATCTGCAGCACCAAGAGTTGCTGTCACTGTGCTTATTACACAGCAGACCACATTTGGATCGTTGCCCTTCTAGCTGCTGCAAGCACAGATACCCATTTTCATCAGCTTATGAAGGAAAAGTTGGTGCCCAAGGACAGCCATTACTAGAGTACGGGCTGCAGCACAGGAAATGCAGTCATGTTCAAGGCTTTTCCTGTGTTTAAGTCCAGATGTCCAGTGTTCTGTAGTGTTTGCTGTATACTCACTACCAATTGTAAACAGTTTGATGTTCTTTGGGGGGTCACCAAACTAGCCTTTTCCTATTCACCTGAAGAGAATCGTCCTGAACAAAATTCACCACAGAGAAAAAAATTAAGAACTAAAACAACAGACCAAATCTGCAACCTTGCCTGTGGGGCTCAAAGAATCACTTGAGAGATGGTGAAGGGCCAAGAGGCTAGGAGGGTGATCAAACACGAAGGACCAGAAGTTTAGGGTATCAAAGCTTTGCGCAAACAAGCTTTTTCCTTGAGCAGTGCAGAACCTCAGTCACAGCTCTTAGTGCTTATCCTAACCCAGCCATTTCAAGTCAGAGCAGTTGCTTTGATCAACCATTTGTACTAACATTGTTTGCAGTGGCATAAATAAGGAGTAGTTTTATTTTGGTCAGAGAAGTTTAGCCCAGAATAAAACTGCAGTAACATCAATATGAGACCACAAGAATCACAGTCTGCCAGCATATGGAATAGTTATGATTCCACATAGACAATGTTTCCCAGGAACACGAGTTTTCCATAAATCATTATTAAACTTTTAAATCCTTAAAAGAGTGATAGTAAAGCCACTCTATTTATTGTTCGCTCAAACTCAGATTTGCTGAGTGTTTATTCTCTAGAGTACTCTCTCAGACCAATTTGAGCAAACCAGCAAGTAAATCTACCAGAAAAACATTGTGTACACCCTCAGTTTCCCAAAGCACACAATTTCACTCTTACATTCACAATGAACAGCCAAGCATCGTGCAGTTTTTCTAACTTTCTCTTTCTATACATCTATCCTTAATGCAGCACCTAAGATTAAGCAGATGGTTCTGCCTGTGGTTGTCCTTAGAAGAGGGACAACACTTTGCCATGGCCTGCCACTGGGGGATGTGGCATTCCCAAGCAGCCGGAGTCCAGGCTGCCTGAATGGGCAACATGAGGCCCAGGTGGACACCAGACCACAGGTCCAGCAGAGATTTCGGCATTCAGGTAAACTCTAAAGACTTGGCATTGCATCAAGATCTGGTAACATCGAAGGTATCCAGGAAAGCATTGCTAACATGAATGCCGATTTAGGAATTTTTTCCTAACAGGATGGTGATTGCAAGTTTTAGGGCTGTATTGCTAATGATGATAGGGTGAGGAAGTCCCTGTAATATGTTACAAACAAGTCTTCCTACTGTAGTAATTATCCCATGAACTGAAACTCTTTCTAAGGAACATTAATACTCTGTATCATTCCTGTTGTTTTCTAAAAGTGTTCAGAGGAAATGACTGTTTTTCTCAGTGCCAGATCCCAGGGTATGGAAACAATAGGGAGCCATATTAATATAGAAATTACAAATAAAAAATTTAAAAACGGAATATTTTTTCAGGCAGCTTTCTGACTAGCCACAAAAAAAATTCCTTCATCCCTTTCAGGTCTATTGATGTTCCTCACTAGGGACTGTGATTTGCAGTAACATCAGAAAAGTCAGGAGGTTTCATACAAAAGTTCATTGCTGTTTTCAAACAAAATACTTGCTGCATTCAGATCAATCGTCTCATTTAGTTTTCTGCATTCTCTCATTCTTGTTTCAAGTTATTTCTAGGTAGAGCCCTTTCCTGACCTTTCAGTTTATCCATAGATTTTTCTTCCAAAGAGTGAGTGGCATTTAAGTAGGATGGGTTCACTTGCTCAGTCACAACAAAGGAAAATAAAAATAACCAGCCGAAAAACTGAAGTTGCTGGAATGTGTAATACTCAGCATTAAAATGGCACAAAGTGCCTGACTATTTATAGCTCTTGTTTTGAGAAAGAGTGAGGCACACTTTGGGCTCTAGATACAATGGTTCACCCAGGAAAATGCATGGCCTTGCATTCTGTGTGTGAAAGACTTTTTGTTTGTTGCAATACCAGTAGCTTCCCAGAAAAATGAGGCTTATTCAGCATTTTGTTTATCTCTTTTATGGAAGAAAATGCCAGATTCGACATGCCAATTTGGTCACTGAATAAAAAATCAGATGACTAAATAAAATTCTATGTTTGCTGTAATTCAGATTTATCCACACCTCTTTGTTATTGTCACTTGGCTGAGCATGATGACACAAGAAATGTTTTCTCATATAGTAAAAGACTTGTAGTATCTCATTCATCAAATAATGAAACTTTGAGGAAGACAAAACACTCCCAACGTAACAGTATTTATATTTTTATGTACTTCTTGAGTCATGCTGAACTAGAGTTAATAAATGATCCTGATAGTTTCTATCTCTCTTTTAAAGTTTCAGTTAATGGCATTGTTTTGCAATTCAACAGAAGCTGAAACAGAATGAAATGTCAAGAGCAAAACAACAGAAATAATGACACTGTTGCTTGCAAGAATAAAATAAAACTACACTGCAAATAACACGCAGAAGATATATGCAGGGACAGTACTATTAGTAGCAGCCCAGAGACTTTTGATGCTGTGTTTAAAAGTAAGACAAGCCTTACTGTACACCATGTGGATTGATAACAGACAAGAGCATATTGTAAGAGTAATTTAAATAATAAGAATTAATAAAAACTCATTTGAGAACTGAGGATCACAATAAGTTCCCTGTAAGGTCAGAAGGTCCGTTCTGTGGTCCCTCTACTCCAGTCCTCTGTCTCCAACAGCAGCAATAGGAGATGTTGGTTAGGAAGAGAACATGAGCTGAACCATTCTTTCCCCATAGTCCCCAATACCTCTACCCCTGAAACAGAGGCCAAGAGGACACACTTCTGCCTATTCCCTTCAGCATGTTCCTGTATGGCAGTCACTTTGCAAAAACAGCTAGAGACCATTCATGCTTTTTTGAGTCTGAAACATATAATCAAGAAAGAAAACAGAGGTAGGATCAAAAGTGAGTAAAATATGCCATAGAAAAATGAAGGAAAACGTTTCTGAAAAGACTCTGAGGTGATTCAGCAGGGCGCAGTCACTGCAGAAAAAAAAAGAAAGAAATTCTGAACTGAAGCCAAATAATAAATAAGGTCCTGTGGATCCATTAAGGTACGTTTATGCTGCCACTTTCCCATCTGTTCCCTGAAGTTACAAACCAGAAACAAGTAATTTGCAGTCTTGGTTTCGTTATTGTTCTATTAAATTAACCTGGGGAAAATGTATCTATTTCACCCCTGGTGGGACTTTGTTTTGTTTTAATAGGGTCTCATACCATGGATTGTAGCCCATTGAGGCCATAGATAAAAAACATGTGAGCAAAGACATTAAAAAATGAAATAAATAAATAATAACTGCATGCTATTTTTTCCCCCTCTAACAGAAATGCCTTTGCAATAGTTGCAACTTTTTTTCTGTTGTGTTAAAAAAGCTAGCAATTTGCACTAACAAAATTGGCACAATAACCCTGGGAATCCTTATTTTTCCACGAACAATCTACAACGACAAAATTTGATGGTAAATTTCCATGTCCTTAAACTCTGATATATCTTTCAACTATGAAACAAAATTCCTTGTGCTTGACCTTGTTGAGCAAACAAATCTGAAATGTTCTTTGCAATCTCCCAAGCCAGTAATTCCCGGATACTTTGTATTGCAAAATTCCCTTCTGTAACTCTCTGATTATCATAGATCATTTAGCTCCCTATGGTGATACAATCACCCCCTTGGAGCAGTGACAAAATTTCTTTCTAGTGTTTCTAAAATATATATAAGTTCATAGTGTTCAATACTGTGCCATAAAAGTAGCCTAGAAACATGACTGTTAATGTGCTTAGGAAAGTTGTATTCATTTGTGCATTTTCACTTAGGAGTAATCTGTATGATTTATTAACCATTAGGTGGAAAGCCCTCTAGTCTCCCTAGATACCCCATCAAAATTAGCACATACTCTCTGCAGAGAATAAATCTCTAACCTGTCACTTTCAGGGAAGATGTGTAATTTCTGTGGCTCACGGAGTATGTTCTTCAAATCTCCTGCTGTGGTTCTCTTTCTATGGCTGATTAAATGTATTATATTTTTACCCATTCCTTTACAAAAGTGCTTCTGAAATTATTAATTAAACTGTAATCTCACTTGTGATGCATCAGGGCATAGGACTGAGTCAGGCAGCTTAGGTTCCCTCTATAGTTATGTCTGGCATCCAGTGTTTTCCTGCAAAAGACAGTTACAGAATCACAGACTCAGTTGGGTGGGAAAAGACCTCTTAGATCATCGAGTCCAACCTATGACCCAACACCACCTGATCAATTCCACCATCGCACTAAGCGCCATATTCAGTCTTTCCTTAAATATCTCCAGCAATGGTGACTCCAACACCTCCTTGGGCTGCCCATTCCAACATCTAATCATCCTTTCTTTGAAGGATTTCTTCCTAATGCCCAACCTAAGCCTCCCCTGGCACAGTTTAAGACTACATCCTCTTGTCCTATCATTGGCTGCCTGGGAGAAGAAGCTGATCCCCACCTCGCCACAACTTTTTTTCAGGTAGTTGTAGACAGTGATAAGGTCACCCCTGAGCCTCCTCTTGTCTGGGCTAAACAACCCCACCTCCCCCAGCTGCTCCTCATAGGACCTGTGCTCCAGACCCTTTACTGGGTTCACAGCCCTTCTCTGGACCTGCTCCAGCACCTCAATGTCCTTCCTGAATTAAGGGGCCCAGAATTCAACACGCTACCAGCTTTTCCAGAACTATGCTGTGGGAGATCGTGACAAAGGCTCTGCTGAGTCAAAGTAGACTATAGCCACAGCCTTCCCCTCATCCATCAAAGGCCTCACCTAGTCATAAAAGGAGAACATATTGGTCAGGCAGGACCTGCTTTTCCTAAACCAGTGCTGGTTAGGCCTGATCCCTTGGTTGGCCTGTATGTGCCATGTGATCACACTCAAGATGATCTGCTCCATAACCTTGCTGGGCACCAAGGTCAGGCTGACAGCCTGTAATTCCCTGGATCCTTCTTCTAGCCACTCTTGTGGATGGGTGTCACATTGACCAACTTCCAGTCACCCAAGACCTCCCGAGCTAGGCAGCACTGATGATAAATGATGGAAAGAGCATTAAAGAGCTTTTTTTCCACCTCCCTCATCACCCTCACCTGGTCCCACAGACTTGTAAGGATCTAAGTGGGCCAGCAGCTCACTAACTACTTCCTCCTGGATTACAGTGGGGTTATTCTGCTCCCCATCCCTGTCTACCAGCTCAGGAAGCCAACTGTCCTGGCAATAACCAGTCCTACTGGTTGAAGACAGAGGCAAAGAAGAAGTTAAGTGCCTCAGACTTTTCCACATCTTTGGTGCCTGTATTTCCTCCCATGTCCAATAAAGAACGGAGGTTTTCCTTGACCCTCCTTTTGTTTTTAATGTATTTATAAAAATGCTTTTTATCCTTTATGGAAGTGGTCAGACTAAGTTCCAACTGAGCTTTTGCCTCTCTACTTTTCTTTCTGCATGACCTAACAACATCCTTAAACAGCTCCTGAGTTTTCTGTCCCTTATTCCAAAGATGATACACACTCTTTTTTTCTCTGAGTCCCTGTGAAAGCTCCCTGGTCAGCCAGTCTGGTCTTCTCCCCCACTAGTTCATCTTTCAATATCTGTTCCTAAAACACAGAATGTTCATACAGGGATTAATGAAATATGCCTTTCCCATGTTTAACTTAGTAGTGTTATAAAGCAAATGCATGCCTTAGATAATATGATTTAAAAATGCAAATGGCCATTAATAATTGTACCATCCAGTGCTTTTCTGCTGCATATTAAATTTATTTACGTATATTTAATCAGTTTTATTTTTAATTTGAAAACATTCTCTTCTTCCTCTTCATAAACTATAGAATTAGGATTTAAATTTGTAACAAACTTGTCATGTAAATTATAGCATTAAGTTCACTTAGAGAGATTTTAATTACGTTTATTTTTGCCTCCTCTTATTAAAAATCTTTAGGGATAGGTAAATCAATACACATCTATTTACTTTTGCAGCAGATCTAAATTTGAAGTAAATAAAGAGAGAGACTTACAACAATGTCTCTATCAAAATAGCAAATTCACTTTTTAGTCTAACTCACTTCATACTGCAATAACTTAAGATTGTTAAATCTGACCAAAATTCAGAATACAGAAGTTCACAGATACCCATTCATGACCATGGCAACTCTCAAGTTTATTCAAAATTGAGAAATGGTTTTACACGAACTTCCCTGGTCAGCTTGAGCATGCTTGACTGTATGGGGATGGCAATATGCTCACAGCATTCCCAGGAGTGGGTACTCTGCAGAGTAGGTAGATAGACCCACTGTATACAGCCCAGAACCGCTATGTAAACACCTATGTCATTCTGCATCTTATCATGCAAAGATGACACAACTTAATTTTATCCTCATCTCTCTTCAGTGCACACACAGGTATTGCAGGGAAGTTTGAGATACCATGTTTGCATGACCAATAAAAGAATAATATTCTTCCAGCAACCTCAATTACTATTTTGGTGGTGATATGTCAGTACTATGAAGAAATTAGCAGGTAAGAATACTTTCTTCACTTTTGCATAGCAAAGGCAAAAGTAAATTTAGTAACTTCTGAAATTCAAGTCATCAAGCCACAGAATGCCAAAGCAGGATGAAGATGCAAACTATTACACCCCTCTTCTCTAGATGGGAAGGAGAATTTGAGGTTTCTCCTCTTGGCTGCAGATGTGGTAAATCCAGTGAATAGTGCTATTAACTCTAACTAATTAACTAATAACTGTGTAATTTTAAAAAAGTCTGCTCTTGATTCTAAAAGGAGTAGAATGCAATCAAAACAAGATAGCTGACATTGACTTGTCTCTCATTATGTGCCTGATAAACAACAGTGGTTTCTGTTAACATCTTTCTACCTTGCTTCATCAAGTTGTACATATATGCCTCAGAACATAGCTCAAAGAATAGTTCCACTAACAGAGGGGTGCAGTGGTGGCTATCTAGCTTAGTAAAACTTTCAAATACACCAGTAGAGCTCTGGTCTCCTGCTACTGCCTGGGAAACAGGCTCAGTTATGAAATGGCACAAAAGAAGAAATCATGGGCATAGTTACAGGGAAATACCAACTGTACCTATCTGTACCAACTCTCCTTAGAAAATGTTGTAGTCTAAGCACTAAAAATGTTACAAAAATGATGAATGTGAAGTTCCTTGGGATAGTAACAAGAAAGGGGCTTTCTTGTCTTCAGATATTCTACCAAAGCGCTGCTATAAAAGCAAAGGTAGGTGCATAAATCATTACTAACTTCAGAAATTTCATTTGCTGTTCATAGAATCTGGGAAAAAAAAGGAATACTTTTCTTAAATGTTAAAACAGTGGTTATAAGTGAATGGTGGGGGATGTTATATGGGTATATTTACAAGCAAATGCATGTACATAAACATGCATATATCTGCTTAAGTATTTGACTGGTCCCTGAACAGTACTTTTTAAAAGAATAAAGTTATAAATGTCTATCTGGTTCACTTTTTATATAAGAAAATAATTTTCTGTTTTGTTTTTCATTACAACCCTATTTGTACAATCTGGAATATATAAATATTTATAAATATGTATAATTTGAATATGAGGACTCAACATTCCTGTACAAAATTCAAATACCTAACCCTATTCTGTTGTTTCAGATGTATCAGGACTTAGACACATGTACTGAAAATGCTCGTTGCTGTCTATCCCTGACCATTTTCCCTGTTCCATGTTGCAGAATCCAATTCCTGTTTTCAGCTTGTGCTTAGAGAAACATTTCAAAGAAGTAACCAGCCTCTCCCAATGCTACTTTTCCTAATGTAACCACATTACCACTCCTTCATGTAATTTTAAGTTACTGCTTCAGAACAAAAAAAGCAGACCACAGCATTCAGCTGTGGATGTCAACTGTCCCAGCTGAAGTGGTTAGATCAACACGTCATGAATGAATGGATGAATCAAAGGATGTGAGCTTTTTCATGAAGTAAACCTCCAGAAAGCCCTATTGTGACAGACAGATTAAGGAAGTTTTCTTTTCTGTACATAATTAATATGGAAATAATACATGGGTAGTTTCATCTGGGCTAAGAAGAACTAGCTTTTGAACTCCTAGAAAATAAATAAGGGTCATTCCTAAGCAAGAAGCCACACAAAGTTGCCTAAAGAATTCTTTTACTATGCTTTTGTACCTTTTTCAAGATAAAAGCATCCATAGTAAGTCATTCAATAAAGAAATTATCTTGTTAAAGTTCACCAAAATGTAATGTATTTGCTTTGCTTAAACAGCCTTGTTATTAACCTGTTTCTAAAGCAGTGGTTTTCTCAATGTCATTTTTGTTGTAAATTTGAAAGGACAAAGATAGCAGAATAAAAAAGATTTTCCTCTAAATTTGTTTATATTTTGCTTAGGAATTTTTCAATGTTACAAAAGCAGTGAGTGTTTTGATAATACAAATGAATCTCACTCATTCCCTCATCTTCTCAGCTGCCCACACTGAAGCACACAAACACCTCACTTTTACAGTGAAAAAAAAGACTGTAATTCCTCTGCATCACAGGAATATAAAGTTCAGAGGCAAAACCAAGCATTAGAAACTATCCTTTGTGATGCATAAAATTATCCGAAAGGAAATAGACCTCAAGCCCCAGTGAAAATCCTCCTGGACACAAGAGTCAGCCCCTTCCCAGACACTTTTTTATGGGAATTGGTACTGAGCAGTAGAAGATGCACATACCATTGTGCTTGACTTTTATGCAACGTTGTGGCTCTCTGTGCTTTCAGCCCACACCAATTTTTTGGTACGATAGGGCTTTCAGCTCCCCACCCCTAGAGCATCTCTCCATCCAAATGAGAAATTAGAGAGAAGAGATACCCCCTCCCCCCGCCTCCCCATCCCCCAAAAGCATGGAAAAATAGAATGGTTGTGGTTTGGTTTCTTTCCCACATATGGATACAAAATTTATTGCAGGACAGATAAGGAAATTTACACACAGTGCTAGGATTTTATTTTTCTGTGTATTGCTCCACTCTATTTTCTTTGATTTAATCAGTGAAAAATGCTGTGTTTTAGACAGCTTCCTTATAAAACTTAGTCTAACCCAAGATCATAATAAACTGGTTCAAAATTAACTTCAAAGTTTTGCTAATTTTGTCCAACTTTGTCCTGCATAATTTTAGCTGGAAACAAGCAGTGAAATTCAATAACCAGAGATTTTTGTGTGATTTGTAGTTCAAAGGAGAATTTTGCACTTTCCAGGGCTTTGTGCATCTACTCTTATAATACAGTGGTGCATGCCACTGCAGGACAAGAACCTCTAGCTGACCATCCCATTCCTGTTGGTGACAGCTCTTCTTGGACTTAACCAGAAAAGGCTGCTTAAAATTCATGTGAAAACATGATTAATCCCTTTCCAAGCAATAGACATTATTTGTTGCCCATCATCTAGCTGTCAAAACTATTATTATTTCTAGGTAAATATATAAATGTTATTAATAACAATGGCCATTTCTTTTTCATTTCAGTAAGCTTTAACTAGTGATTTCCTATGTGTTTATACTTTTTGAATATGGCTGTCACAGATATTCTTCAATAGAAGAGCTGAAGTCTTCATCATACAACTATATAGCCACTAAGTTACATTTTTGAAGTACTAGACTACTAAAGGTTTTTCACTCCTGGTTCTCAAAGTTTGGGCCCACTGATCCATATGTAATTTTTTTTTATTAATTATTTTGCCGAATGTATGAAAACGCAAAGCACTCCCTTTGACACAAGCACAACATAAAATTTGAAAGCACAAAACCCTTACCTACCAAACTTAAGGTAGCTGTTTGCAGGATCACTGGCCACAGACACCCCACAGATTCTTCTCTTGCTGCACCTTCACTTTACTCCTTGCCACCAAATGCACCCTCACAATATTTTTTTCTCACTAAAAAGAATATTTCCATAGTATTTCAAAGGTCTAGAAAGCCATCAGCTATCTGAAAGACAATTAGAACTGTCATATCCTGAGTACTTCACAATCTAGTATTCAACAGAATCTTGTAGAAACACAAGCATGTTGGATTAAAATATTTTCCTACTTACTTCTTTATAAACCAGGAGAATTTCTCCATTAACTAGCAGAATTGCACAGATAGAACTGAAGGAGAAATTCAGCCTATGTTTGCCTCATACACTTTTCTTATTGCTGTACCACTAGCCAAGTTAAAACTTTGTTTAATGGTTGATGTGTATTACTAGTTGATTTAAAATAATTTTTGGATTTCAATAATATGCAGATGCCTAATCCCAAGAACCATTAACTATATAAATATTTTTAGCTCTAGGTTTGATATATGTCTTTTGGCTGATAAGTTTTCAAAATATCTATTTGTACTTGTGCCAAATACTCCACCATTTCCATACAAACCTCCAGTTTTGTGCACCAGCACTTTATAAATCTCCAAATAAAATCTTCCATGTTTATTTTTCTTAGAGAGAAAATCCCATATAATAAGTATGTGCCTTCTTTCTTTATATGTATTTTTCTATTGAGATGGTGTCTGTATTCTTTCTAAATCACTTTGGTCTTTGAGGTTTTCTATTATAGGAAGAGAGGAAATAAAAATAATGCTAGAAATACATTGCATTTCTATTGTCAATTTTAACTACACATACTTTAAAGAACATAACCATCTTTTTTTTTTTTTTTTCTGATCATACTGGAGAAAGATTAGTGTTACAAGGCTAGGAAGGGGAGAAAAGAGACTTTCCTGGAGTTGCAGCTAATATTTTGTCAGCATCCTGATCTCCTAAAGGACACCCACTCCCTTTCTGATGGTGTTTCGTACCTTTCACTATGTGTGCTTCTTTGGGTGTTTAGTTTCTTGAAGTAAATTGTGAACAACATCCTTAGAGGGTGTTCACAGATATTTTATAACATATATATATTGATTATTTCTCTCAGTTTGACACATGCATGTTAGCTGATTAATTTTCAAAACATCTATTTGCATTTGTGCCAAATATAAATTTCTGTTTATAATTTACTCCCCCTCATCAGAGAAGGGGATTATTCAACTTCTGGTGCAGGAAGGAGAATGTAAAGCCAAGGTAGAAAGGGAAAAGAATGACACTGGCAGCAGCATCCCTGGTCATCCAGAAGCCAGGTATCAGCCTGGCATTCAGTCAATGCTCCACAGAGTTTGGATATGAGCTCTGTGATGGCCTTGATCCTAGTTTTTCAGATGCTATGCTCTTCCTGAACACCCCAGTAACCACAGAACCCTGGCCATTGCATTCTTTCCACTCCTCAGTGGCAGCACCGTGATATATGGTCCTGATGCCATGGGCAGTAAGTGATGCTTCCAGAGTTAGCTTACAGCCTTCTCCTTCATTTCTAGCATAGGTACATAGCTGCACGGAGGCTTCCAGAGGGCCTCCATGCTGCCATGGAAGCAATCATGATTTTATCCTGAGCAACCTGGCTTTAAAATATTTAATCCAGGATATCTTAACAACATAGCAATAGCAGGCTTAGAGGCTCTACATGTTCAAATATTTATGCTTCCTGGGTGAGTCTGGCAAGAAGTGCTGCCAAGTGTACTGTTATCAGTGTCCTATGCTGGGTAATTTAAAATTAACTTGGGCACTGCCTACATGAGTCGCAGCATATTTGACCGAAACCATCGTGTGCCTCCAGGCAGGCCACCACGTTCAGGGAGAAGGTGAAGGTGACATGAGTATTTTTTTAAACCTGAGCTACTTCATCACCTAAAGAGACCAAAAGCGTAATTTAGGCAGCTGTATAGCAGCACTAGAGAGACCACCCTCACACAAGGGGGATGTGAAAGTGGAGCCCAACAAGCGTTTTAGGGTACCTGTGCTTGGGGATACCACTGGCAGCTGTGACAAAGGTGCACAGAGGCTGGTGTTTCACATATGTGCTCACAAGGAGTTCAGAGAGCTGTGGCCCACAGAGTAAAATTAGGGACACCTTTCCCATGATTTCATAGGCAGAATAGTAGTTTTCAGGAATTGGCATTTATCAGAAATGCTTCTTTGGAAAAAAAACCCCAAACAGCGAAGAAGTGGGAGACAAATATAAAAGTGATTATGTGGATTTTCTCACTTTGTCTAGAGTTTTCTCTGGATGTTATTCCAGAATTGGACCCTGATATTTTCACTTGATTGTTTACTTTTGAGTGAAATCACTATATTAGTGTTCAGAGATCAAGCTAAATTATGAAAAGATATCAAGCATCTTGGTACTGATTTAGAGGATTGCTCCAGATGAACACATTACTATAAAAATAATTCACTCCCAGTGCCTTTCTAATAATGTAAACAGTTATATCAGGCAAAATGAAAGCTTAATCTGGTTTCAGGAGAGACCAAGTGCAGTTCCCTGCCACATAAATGATCCGGCATGTAGGAATCACAGCTTCAGCTCCTTGATGCTTTAAACTCAGCAGAGCCCATTTGGTTTCTGAATCTGTTCTATAAGACTCCCTGCTCTGCCAAACCATGTCTTTTGTGTGAGTAGTGCTCTCCACTCATCCTGCTGCACTACCACCAAATAGTTTTACTTAGACAAGACTATTTCAGGAGCAGGAAGAGTATTAAGAAATTTGCTGTTAAAAGGAAACAAAACAAAAAATGCAAGCAAGAAGTTTTCAAGGCAGTTGCTCAGTGCCGTTCAGGATTGTCTCAGGTTTCCAGTTTCCTAGGAACGTAGTAACTTCCCCATGGTCTGTTTTGTGGGCGGTGTTTTTGAATATATGCTAATTCAGCTTTCCTGACAGGGAGAGGAGCCGTGTCTCAGTTACACAGCTCTCCTGACAGCCAGCAGTGGCGAGAGGCTGCTGCAGAGCCAGGCCATGGGCTGGTGCTCCTGATAGGATCGCTCGCCCTCCCGTCGGGGCCCGTCAGCACAGCCCTGTCGCTTCTGTCACCGACAGCGGGGCCGACATGTGCCTATGACCATGGAGATGAAGGACTCGGGCAGCGTAGTCCTGACAGCCTACCATCCCCACAGCCCGGCCAGGATCCCGGGCATGGAGCAGAGCTTTGTACAGGATACCCCCGCCAGCCATTCGCCCGCCAGCAGGTAAAGCCTGAGGCATGGGAGCGTTGCCGTGCCCTGACGTTTTGCCGGTGTTGGATGTGGGTGTTGCTGCCCCTGTGTCAGCCCGAGAGTACTTGGCTACCTCTCGGCCACTTCACGAGCACTTTGCTCTCGAACATTTCTCGCCTCCACCGGGGAAGTGATTCAGCCCAGAGCTGCGGGTCAGGGTTGGGAGGAGGGAAACGCGAGTGCTTATTTTAAATCTTCTGAGTCAACAGATCACACCAGTTTCCTGCCCGGGATACTTAACAAGACAATCCCCAGGAAAAAAGGCACGTGAATCAGGCTTCTGCTTAGGTCGTTTAGCACTGTATTACCTAAAGTGATATGGCTGGACTGGCTGAGCTTGGCGCTCAGAAAGTTGATTCTGGCTTTGGTTTGGAGGATTATTCAATTCCTTCTCCGTTCACCCACCAGGTCAGAACCAGCCCTTGCTTTTTTTTTTTTCTTTTTTTTCTCTTCCCCCCCCCCCCCCTTTTTTTAGTGAAACTGCAGTTGCTGCTTTGCACACCCACGTGCACACAGTAGAGACTGCATCTTTAAAGACTTAGTCTAAATAAGAAAATTCCTTTGTGTTGCAGGAAACTAAGTATTGTCTTAATTAATGAGGTCCTGGGTATGTTTATCTCCTTGCCCTATAAGAATGCCTGCATTTGCACAGTTCAAAAACTAGCAGTTTTGGCAATTTTGTTGTTTTAGAAAATCTGATCTTTCTCCTACGCATACATGTCTGAGTTTTGCAATTTTGTCCAAAATAAGTGGTATAAAAGTTCATACTCTAAAAAGTTAAAGAAAGTAGAAAATGCTACTTTGTGGCTTGACTGAAAAAATAAGAACTGAAGTCTGAGGAAACAGTAGATGGCATTATCCTCAGGAATTAACTCTGTGTCTTCTCCTAATAAAAATAATGATATTTACTTAATATTGTTTATTTATAGTCCAATAGCTATTTTGTTTTCAATGTCATTATTTATATTAGCTGCATCTTCTGTTCTTTGTGTGTTTTCCTGGCTGTCTTATAAAGATAACTCCTTTGTTCTGTTAAACTTGAGAGCAGTACCAAAATACACAATTTCATGTTAAGAAAAGAAACAGTCTGAGCTTCTAGTTGAAGTAAGAGTGGTATTTGCTACTCAAAACAGAGAGCAATGGTTTAACATTGGGTTACTAGGAAGCATGTAATTTCTTTCCCTAGGAAGCACGCTAAACTCAATCTCCCTTTAAGTTTGTGAGCAACAGAAATGTGGTGTTTTGCTGATTTTTTGTAGATGTGCTGATTGTTTTAAAGTGTTCTTGAAACTTACGCACAAGTTGTGTGAGGGTTTAAATCACATATGTATCACCTAGGAAAAGCAGAAGTGCAAATTATAGTTCCTGAAAGAAAAAACAGAAGAGGATCCTGGCATTTTGATTAGAAATCTATTTTGGAAGTTCCTGCCATGAGGAAAAGCCATGTGTCTCTCTATAATGTCTGTATATCCATAAGATTTTGGTGCTGTCTCCCCTTTCTTGTCCTCAACTTCCTGCAGCTGTCTAATAGCAATAGTCAGATTCCGCCATATGGGCAAGTCAGTGGCCGTCTGAGTTTCCAAAGCCTGTTCAAGAGACGGATTTTATTAACCCAGCATGCAGTCCTCTGGAATGCAGAGCCCAGGAAGGCAAATGCACTGAGTGTTATAGCAAATGGTAAAATAGGCTCTGGCTTAATCCGTACTTCATCTTCTGAGAACTCTTTCCTGGACAGCATTTTCTGTATAGTTTTCTCTGCCGCCATACAAGAAGTTTTATTATAGACTCTGTCTGATGTTCCTTGATCCCTAGGGCAGCTACCAGCACTCTGGCACGCTAACTCTGTAGCTCTCCAGGAAAATGATTCAAAAACGTGTGAAAGGAACAGAGGTGTCACCTGGTTTTTGTTTGATGACAAAAGCAGTTGGGATCTAGAACCTGTCTTTCCACTGAAGTAGCTACGTTAAGTTAGATGTAGCTCTAATGAACTCCATACTTCAAGTGTACAACAGTGAGAACAGAATCAGTCTTGTATATCAGCCTTTGATTTAATAAACTGCTAACCAGTTCTCACTCAGCTTAGGAATTAAGATACTTCATTTTCCTTCCTCTCCCCATACATTTCTCTTGCTTTAGGGTGATGCACCCTTTATTTCAGAAGAACAGCTTCATTCACCAGAGCCAGGCTTGGATGTGTCTTCCAGCTGTTTTCTCTTGCAAGAATTTTCACTTTGGGAACCTTCAAGCAGTGGTTTCTCACAGAAAGGGGAATCTAATGCAACCTCAATCAACATTTAACTGCACTGCTTCCCGCCATTTAAAAAGACACTGATAAAAGAGAAGGAAAGTTTCAAGTAACCATCATGAGCCCCTAAACAAATGAGTAACCTTAAACACTCTTTGCAATCCAGCACATAGCTGAGAAGGCCATGAACACGAAAGCTTACAGCAACAGATGCATTCACAGACCACTTGCATTCACATCCATCTAAAACTCTTGAAGGGCCAACCAGGCAGGCTATGTGCATGGCTAAAACACATCAGCAGCACCAGGATCAGCATGAAGTATGGCAGCTGCAAGCATTTTCATTCATAAGCCCAGTGGGTATATATCCCATTATAAGTTAAGGGTTATTAACTGGTGGGCTGTAAGGGGGAAAGGAGAAAATTTGCTTTAGTTGCTTTGAATGGATGATGCATCAGTGTGCAAGGAAGGATAGAGAATTCATAGAAGTAATGAAGGGGAAAGCAGAATGAATGTTTGGCTGCATAGTGATGTCATCACCAATTTGCAAAAGAGAATTCTAGCTTCCAAATGTACTGTTGGATGACATCAATAAAAAGGTTAAGAAGAGGGACCACAGATTCCTGCCATTCTCCAGAACAAGAGTTCATCAGGGATTAAAGATAGCAATACTTAAATATCTTCGCCTCAGCTATCCATATCACTCAATTATATTTCTTCTTTTTTTGCATCTTGCAGACTTACTTAGCCAGTTGTATACACGGGGTGAGCTCTGAAAACTACACTGTTGATTTTTCTAGAGGTCCAGGAGAATTCTCCCATCAAACTTTCCTAAATTCTGCTAATGTAATTAGCAAGTTCATTTTCTGTTTTTCTAGTGGGATATTAAGGTCCCTTTCCTTTGTTTACCATCTGCTTTGCATGATTATCATTGTTGAGCATCCACTTATCCTTTTTTTATTACTTGTGAGAACAAGGTACTGTCTAGATCACCGTTTTGTTTGCTTAGCAGTCAGGCTAACTCTATAGCTTATGAGTATAGTGGGAAAGATTGCTGTTCTTGTGGCACCTCCATTACTTTTTTTTTAATCCCATTTATTAGAACACAGATGTCACAAGTACGGGTACAAAAGATACCAGAATTTCACACTATTCCTTTCAATACAGATACTGTCTCAGCGCAAAGGTGAAAATGCTGATTTATGTTACGTGATGGTCAGCTTTCCCATCTTCATTTCAGAGAATGAAGGACTTTATAGTTATGCACAAATACTGCTCCTGGATTACATAGAGGAAAGTAGGGCCACGGCCATATGTCTTCCTCACATCCCCTTTTTATCCTGTTAGGAGAAGCTCAGAGGAAACAGGCATGACCTCTATGCCAAATGGCCAGTGAGCTCTCAAAGGTAATTATGCAATTAGGGGAGGACAAAGCATTCCTAAGTGAGTCATGCTCAAGCTTTCCTTGACTCCAGTATGACAGTGAGCTCCTCAGCCAGTTTGCTACCAGAATGTCAACCAGTAAAGAACTCATCTTGCACTGCAAATCACAGATACTTTCCCTGCAGTGAGTGGCTGTTGCAAGTATGTGCATGAAATAAGGATCAGATGACAGAAAATGCACATTCATGAGTTTAGTTCCCGTAGAATGGGATTTCAGCTGCTTTTGGAGTGCACATCAAGCCTCTTATACATGGAGTGACGTTTATAAGCAATGCTCATGCAAACAGCATCATATATACTACCAAACCTAGGATGTAGCTACATAGGTAAAGGGGAAAGTGGATTTCAGTACCATTGATCAACACAGCCAAATCCCCTTATTAGCTTCTTCCCTAGTCAGCTGCAAGTCTGCTACTTCCAGCTGTTTCAGAAAGATGCCTTTCCAATCTCTATATTCAGCATATCTCCCTCCTTCTATTGTCAGCAGGGTGACTTTCAGGCAGACATCACTAAACTGTAGAGTCAAAAAAGAACAGGAATAATTTCTGTATTGGTTGAAAGATACTGTGCTGATTGAGTACCTGCTGGCAGCTTCCAGGACCTCCTGCTCTCCAAGTCTAAGACTTGCAGATTTGCGGCCATAGTAAAATCATTACACTGGAGAAGCATGGCACCAGATTGTTCTGTAATATTCATTCCAGCTTGCAAGCTCCAATATTCTAGAGAGATATGTTCAGAGAGAGGTAAAGTGTCCTGAAAAAATGACTGTCCCTGGAAGGAGTGTAACTGGAGGAGGAGCACCAAAATTTGTCTTGTGTCAGGAGGAGCTGTGTGAGCAGTTCAGGTTTTAGCCTCACAGAAGCAGATTTTATCACACTGTCTGTATTCCCTGAGGCTGGGTGATCTGGGTTGGATTTCTGTCAGCACTGATTGAGCAGCTCCCCTGCTCAGTTGTATACAAGTGATGTCAAGAATGTCTTCTTAGTGATGCAGGATAAACAACCTTAACTATTATGGATGTTTATCTCACTCTACCATAAACTTCCTCAGAAGGCAAAAATAAAAATCTGGCTCCTTTTCCACACTAAATCTTGACATGACTTGGACCTCTTGCATTAACTTGGACTCAAAAAATTAAAATTTTAAAATGTGCTAAAACTGGTTAAAGAAAATCCCACAAATCAATAGTCTAGGAAAAGTCTTCTTTGACGTCAACTGGGCAAAGATTAAACTTTGGGGGGAAAAAGCTTCTTACAACCTATATCAGCTTTCTAAAGTATGGTTTTTAAAGTACATTTTTATAGATGCTCAGAGTGATAATTCTTAATAAAATATTTACGAGGAGGATGCATATAAATAAGTCAGACAATAGTAGACACGTTTTTCCTGTAGGTTTTAGAAATACTTACAGCACATCCTCTGGGAGCCACACTGAGGAATGTAGTATTTATAGTCAGCTCCTCATGTTATAGTTGAAACTAGAGTTGGCTTCTCTGGTTTCTTTTTAGTTTGGTGCTCCTGCTGCTCTCCCTGGTACCTCCATATGTAGAGCTAATGAAAAACATCTGGTGCTATCCCTTTGATAATTTTGTTTGGTTGAGTATTTAGCCAGCTGCCCCATTCATTTTTAAGTAAGTCACTTATCTCTGATTACATGAGGTTTGGAGCTGCCTGAAGAAAAAAGAGTAGGACCTAAGAGACCTACATGCCCTACACAGACACATTCAGATTGCATCTGGCAGTCTGACAGCACTGGAATAGCAGACTGCCTGGAATCAAGGACTTTAGTGTTATTTTTGCCCAGGAGATCAGAATAATTCAGTGCAAAAGTGCAGAAAATGTGCAGTGGTGGCAACTGCAAGACACAACTATGGAGTACTAATAAAAGTCTAGAACAGTATCTGAAAAACATCTGGTTAGCCCTGTACAAATATAGAATCACATTCTGAAATAGTGTGGAGTATCCATAGCAATCAGTGAAGCTAACATCCTGCATTTTGGCTAGCCACAGTACAGCAGCCACTTGGCCCACTGCTGTGCTTTGCTCCAGCTGGCCAGGCAGAGTAAGCTCAGCTGGCAGCACATCCAGCATAAGGGCAGGACCATGTATGGCCTTCAAGTACCACCGTGGTGGATGAAGTAAAACAGCACAAGAGGGAAACCCAGAGAACAGCACCTGGGTTCACATCCCAGGGTGGTGACTGAAGCCAGACATCCTACCCACAATTTCAGTCCCTTTGCCTTCTTCCCATTTTCCCTTTTGGTTGAAAACACACACACACTCACTTGATTCTGGTCTTCCAAGGCCTATTCTATGTGCCTGAGACTCAGGAGAGGGAGACAAAAAGAGAATGCAAGCGGGTGGGAGGAAGAGGGAAGCAAAGGAGGACAGGAGAAGGGCCACATTCACTGGTATGTAACCTGATTCTCCTCCTTGTGTGCCAATGAAAGGAGCTGGAGTCAGAAGACAAATGTCTCCCAAAGGTTGTTTTGTGGTGGGGTGATTTACAGCTGGGCTTCAAGTCCCACCAGACACATAGGTTTTGGAATGGCACTTAATTGGTAATTTTGAAGTCAAACATGAAATGGTTTAAAAGACAGGTTGTTTGAAAAAGTGCTCTATTACCCTGAAGGACTATTTCAGCAGAAATCAGCAGAAGTTCTTGAGTTGGCATCCCTTGTAATTAATGCAAGGAAAGGATTTATGATCTGTGAGGGATCCCTCATCTCTGTAATTCATTTTTTCTCCTCCCTGCACCTTAACTTTCCAGACAGTCTGGAAGAGAGTCTCAAAGGAGAGTAGAACAAACACAGGAGCAGACAGCCTATTATCATCTCGTTCATTTAAAGACAGTTATGTTGTCTTATTTAGGTTGCTGTATGTAGTACTCACTACTCTAAGTCTGTGGGATTTTCAGATATGTGAAATTATCCAGTTTAGGATGGACATATACTGGATGTTTAGGCAGACAAAGGCTCAACAAAAGAGACAGAAATCTCTGTTACCTAAGTGTTGCTGTTATTGAATTTCCATCTCAGGACTACACAAGCCTTCTATAACATCTCTTTGTGCAGAAGGTGCTCTGAGCAGATAATGAGCAAAATAATGAGCAAAATAAGTCTTTTTGTGGAGGGTAGAAGAGCCCTACCAGAGAGAGACAGAGGGTAGTATATGTGGAAAACCTATGCTGGATGTAGAAGTCCAACTGGGTTGACATCATTTACCAGCTGAAAGACAAGCAAAGTAAGAGGCAAGCCAGGAACTGTGTTTTTTAAATACCTGTGGGTGAAACCTCAGAACATCAGGCGTCAGACCGCTCTCATTGCTGCTAAAGAGAGAATAAACTCTAGAGTAAGTCCTCATATTTTACTACAGCTGATCAAAAAATACTAGCTTCCCAATGGTCAGATTTGGGCAGAGAATAATAAATTTATAAAGGCCTGAATATGACTCATGGAGTAGTATGCTCCTTGCTAACTGCAATCCTGCCAGACTTCGGAGTCTGCAGTTACCCAGACTCTGGGGTAGTCAATGCAAACTCTAAGTATTGCAAGCAGAGAACATCATCACCATCATTTGCTCTGTCTCTGACTAATAAAAGCTCAGAACAAAATACCATCCAAGCTTATTTCCTGGCCCAATGATGATCATACCTGGAGCTCAAGAGGGAACTTAAAAGTGAGAATGACAGGTGAGCATTAGTATAAAAGCAAGAATTGGATACTTGTAGCATTCAATCTGATATGAAATGCTCTATCTTTTTTTATTCTAGTCTAGTACAAGGTCAACACTAAAACTTGTAGTGAAGCATCCAGTGGGTTATGAACCTTGTTTAAATACATGGACTGAATTAATGGACACTTAGGTTTAGTAATGAAAGTTTTACCTCTGAATTCAGTGGAAATAGAATCAAGTCATCAGAACTAAGATCTTTTTGTCAATAACTTTGCTTACAGGGCAGGATCTGATCAGGCTATCTCTTCTCTCAGCTCAGGCTGCCTAAGTATTCTTGAAGAATAGGTCATCAGTATGAAGTCTTAGGTAGTTAAAACATAACAGTGACTAGGCTTGTCTTCCTTTTGCAATACTTCCCTCTGTTACTCAGATATTTTGAAAACTTCAGTTCTAAATATTTGTTTGGATGTATCAGAGATGATTATAAAATCTTTGCTGTAGTTACAGGTGAAACATTGAACAGGGGAGCCCAGGGCATTCTCTGAAGATGTTTTTCAGGCTTGACTGTCCTTGACCATTTCTGGGCCAGATGTTGTCCATATCATGCATGTACAAGGAAGTGAAAGGAAACAGTGAGTGTATCCTGATGAATAAAGACAAGGGAAGGCTTTGTACTCAAGCTGCAGCAGGATTTTGGAGAAAGGGTGGGCAGAAGGAAGCCAGGGCAGCTAGCTGAGCACAGGAGAGGGGTCTTTTAAATATGCAGGAATCTTTTGTCACCTGATGAACAATTGTGTCCGCTTTATATAAGGTCCTTCTTACATCTTTCACTCAGAGGATGCATTTCGCCATAAGCCCCAGTGATCTGCTGCAATCCTTTGATGCTGTCGTGCTTGCTTGTTTTCTTCCCTCCTTCTTTCTTTCAATCAGAAAAAGCAATTAAACCACAAGAATTTAAGAATAACATTACTGGAATGTGAAGTTTCTGGAAGTATTCATTTATTCTAATTTATGTGTGTATGTATAATACATGAAAGCCCCTAGATGGAGGATGAAGCTTAAGGTTACCCACGTGTCACTGACAATTCACAGAGTATATGGCAAACACTGGAATTACTTATCCCACAAGTCAAATATTAACTGGAAATTTCTTTAAGCATATTTGTTCAAACCATCTATTGCCTCTGACAAAGAATAGCAATTAAAAATAAACAAAGAAGCGAACCTACTACATTACTTTTTGAAAAAACTTAATCATACAAGACCTCCAAGTTCTATATTTAGGAAGCACACCACAGATTTTTGAGAGGTACTTTGATTCTGAAACCATTTTGTGTGGCTGAAATGCATTTCATTCTTAGAGGACTACATCTCTTACGGCTTTTTTTAATTACTGAATTTGTTTTATAAGATTTAGCTAACCCAGGCCTGAAGTTAACTGCACCATAGTCAGCAATGCTGTAAGATTGTGCAAACCAAACCTCAGTCTACACTGAACACAAGTAAATCTGTAGTTAATTACATTGTGCTATGCAACGAGACACTTGTTTCAAGTAATCGCTCATTTGTACATGCAGTTATTGTCATAGAATATCCTTGGAGGCTCATTTTCTTTTTCCAGATTCAAACATGGGGTGTGATACTCATGTGGATAATGAAGATGTCTCTAATTATCACCATTAGCGCTATCAAGTATTCTAAAAGATATAGTAAGTTATAATTTTCAAAGTTAACCTTCTACTTGCATGGAGATTTATTGAAGCAAAAAAGATGTGTATTGCTTTTTTATTTCACAGTGGGTTTTTTTAGCTCTCAGAAACAGGACACTGGAATGTACTATTGGTATTTAAGGCTCAGTTGTGATGTCTGTATTCTGACACCTACTGAAAAGCTGCATTACAGGTAAAAAGGAACCAAATAAAGCAATGAGAAAAAAAATTAAAGCAAAAATGTTCGGTCTGACATCATATGGTTTAACAGCAAGGTAATGAATTTGTGGCTTTAGTGAATTTTGTGATTACCACATAATGATTACACACAAGAATTCAGAATATACTTTTATGGGGTGGCTGCAGGAAAATCTGACCTCCCTCTGCCTGTGTCCAGGAACAGTACAGCCACGTTAACACCGAATTATGCCCAAGCCAGCAAGCAGTCACAGTGCCACGCTACCACAACTGTAGGGCTTCTGGCCCTGGGTAGCTTGTGTCCAGCCCACTGACGTGGCTGGAGGTGGAAACTTGAAGGCTGGAATTCAAAGTGTTTGGACTAATGCTTTGGGACTGATAAGGGAAAAAAAAAAGAGTATGTGTTTTTCTGAACAGGCCACTCTGCTGATTAATAGGGTAGTCTGGGTATTTTCAGGTCTAGGTGTGTAAACAGGTATAAAGTTACACTGCACTTTTCTCAAATATGTTGCAACTTGGAGGGAAAGCTTCATCCAGCTTACCTGAACCAAAATATCTCATTCATTTGTGCAAATCAGATTCCTACCAGAGCAAAGCCCATGAAAAAGCTGTGATGCTTGTGATATTCACTGAGAAAAGCTTATTGACAACACTATGAAAGTATTTGTCATCTGAATGCCTGAAGACTCCAGGAAAACAATTAAGGGTACAGCAGTGATCTGTAGGGTACAGCTAGTTCTGATGAATAAATTTAAAGAACATTTTAAATTTTTATTAGGTTAGATTTTTTTTGCCTCTAGCTTAGCTAATCCATTTGAAGAGGAGAGTTCTGATTTTCCAAGAGAAGCGAGCTTAAAATAGCTTCCATTTCTTAAACAGTAGGTAGCCCAGTCAACATCTGAATGTCCATTAGAACTTGTTTCCTAATTAAATCTCATCAGCTGGATCAGAAATATGATGATGTTCAGAGGCTAAATTGAGCCACTTTCAAACACTGTGAATAAGATTTATAACCTTTATTCTTGAGCTGTCAGTTCAGCCTTTGGTTTCTGAATCATTTCATGGCATTGGTCCAGAGCTTCAGTTACACTGCAAAAGACATTGACCACTGCAAAAGTGGGTGGAAAAACATCATTCAGCAGTCAGCTCGATATATCTGCTGAAAGTATGTCTGTAATTTTGTGGAGGAGATGGTGTTACTAAGAACAGATTGGTTTCTGAGGCTGCCTTGAACCCAGCCAGCTGTAGTTAAACCCTCAAAGGCTGACAATGTGCATTCCTAATTATTATCAGTGGAGTGGATGGCTAGATAAAGTTACCTCCTTTGAGACTATTGGTGATGAATTTCAATCACTGGAATAGATTTCATATTTCTTCCAAACCAAAGGGGACCTCAGGCTGTGCAACAATGGGATTGACCCAAACGCTGACATGATGATACATGCCGGTGGGGCTCCCCTAAAGCCCACAGATAGCCATATCCCATGAATTCACTGGACATTAGCAGTAGTGGTAACATTTGATAGGCAACCATTGAAGATTTTGAATAAATTTAAGCTTAGAACAGGATTCATCTTTGAAATCAAGTACAGAAATTTGCACCAAGTACCAGAAACAGACAAGAAAGTGATAGGCGGTGAGAAGAGATTTTCTGATATCTTTAGAGAAAACACACATTTATGTCTTTGGCCATCTTCACAGGGTCTTAAAACATTGATGTCATTAAACTTAAGCAACTGGTATAGCTGAAGATAATAAGCTCAGTGTGTATTTTTCTGTACTTTTGTGTGATCTATATTTAGTTAAAAACTTAATACCACTTTTCCCTCATTTTTAACTACCTATAAAATGAGTCATGCCCTATAATGTGGTTACAGCAGACCAAATTTATCATCTTTTGAAGATCGCTTGAAAGCAATGAGTAGGTCTCAGGGATAAACAATGAACATGTACTTACATACAGTGAGAGGGATGACATATTCCTACAGAAGGGCAAGAAACTTCTTAATCTTTAATGTCAATTTTACATTTGATGAAAAGAGTTTGCTCACTTTACAAAACTGCTGCACTTTATGTTTGGGAGACATAACGAAAAATCCTGTTTGCTTAAGCTAACATTTTTCTGCCATCATTGCCCTTTCTCACACTTCAACTGTGCTACCGAAAGCCAGAGCGACAATACAGTGCTCTGTACATGACACCTGGAAAATCCTGTTTAGAGTTACATGGTGTGATGGCTGATCAGATAAGTCACATCTGCAGAGAGGACATGTTTGTTTTAACTGTTGAACTGTGGAGAGTATAGAGAGTTGAATCTTTGGGTAATTGACATCTCATCACACTTAAGGTCAGACCTAAAGCTCCTCCTGGTGACAGTAGGCTTCAGGCTTGCCTCTAAACATCTAGATGTCCTTTGTCAGTACTGTGTAACTGACTGTATCTTTGATACATGTTACAGAGCTTCTTTTTATCCTATTCATACTGTTCTCTTATTTAGAAATTCTTAAATTTCACACAGGTATGAATTAGTTATTGAATATCTCTGTAATTACATTTCTATTTAATCCACTTTGTGCAATTATTGGACTTTGATAAAAACCAATAAACTTAGCCAAAAGCTACTGAACTACACAGGAAAGATAATTGAGTGGGGCAATTTTGTAATGGTCACTATGATGGAAAAACTTAGCAAGTTCAGTGGGATATTTTTCCTTTTAGATTCATCACAGTCACTTTTTTGGACAGCTCTCAGAGAAATATACTTACAAATGGAAATATTATCACAAGTTAGCACTGGACCCCAAAATCCAAACAAAACAATGAAGCAACACAGACTTTCCTTCCTATTCTGATTGCATCACTGGAACAACTGCAAAATAAAGGGATTTTGTTTGAAAAAACTTCCTTCTGTGTTTTTTACAGTGCTGTGTGTCTGCATTCCTGTTCATTTGTATGCTTGATTAGCTGAAATCAAATACAATGAAGCAGATCTCCAAGCAGCTATAAAAACTCCAAGTGAGCGATACTAACAGCAAAAAATATTCTACATTGTAATCATCATGGACATTATTGTGCAGAAAGGAAAAGAGCTGACTCAAAATCATGTATGTGTTCTTCCTTCATCTTATTTTGTCGTTATGTAACTGCTCAAAGTTTCCTCTTTAGTGGACTTCAAATAGGCTTGTGGACAGGTAACAAAGGATGTACAGTTTGTGTCTCTGCCTCATGCACAGCAGTTCTTTGGCAGCAGCTGGAAAGAAACAGATTTTAAGGAATTCTGTGAGTATCAAGGTGTGGGATTTTTTTTCCTCTACTGGTGCCCTTGTCTGTGCTTTTGGTATTAGTTTTGGCTTTTGATGAGTTGGTCTTGTGGTTTTGGAATGAGTCCTGCAGATTTTAAGAAAGAGGAAGGTATTTTGGTCTTTGCAGTTGATGTTGCACCTTCTAGAGATGAATCATTGAATTGATTCTGATTATAGACATCAATTCAAACTAATAGAAATATATAGAGATATAACTTTAGGTGCCTGAGATAAGAAGATTGGTGGAAATTTATGTCATTCTGTCTGTATTTTCAGAATGCACGGCTAATGTAAAGATAAAATTAAATAGTACAGCACAAATCAGAACCCTAAGCAAGAAAAATACCAGTAATTAGAAGAATCTAAAGGAATTCAGAAGAAAACTGCAAATTTAAGGTTTAGTTGATTTGGCAATTAGTTGAGGAAATAGAAGTACCTAAGTGAAAAATAAACCATACCTAAGATCTACTTTGATGACAATCATACTTTCATGTAAATGCCTTTGCTACACTTACTTTTTTTTGCATTTGCCTTGTTGTCAACAAAAACTAGGCTAGTCATTCTTTGAAAATGAGAGATGTTTGACAGCATTGGAAGAGATCTTGCTGAGTAGATACACTTTTCCATTACTAAGTGGTAAAGTGAAGGATAGACTAATACCATGATGAAAGTAGATGAAAGATCATGCAAAATTCTTTAGCTGAAGCTTATTCTTGAAGTCAGTGTTTTGTTTTGATGTGGTGCTTTATTTAAATTACTGATTTAATCATGCACTTATTGAAATCAAAGCTGTTGAAAAGTTCTGTGATTGGATTATGTGGAAAAGAAAGTTTGTGATTAGAATATTGAATAGAGATTGTTGAAATTGCTATTCAGAACTAAATAAGTAACTGAAACACACTAATGTCACTGGGCATTTCCACAAAGAAAACATAAGAAAATACACGTTTGTACCAGATATGATAGGAGAAGTTTTTTGAAAAGTCAAGTCTGTACATTTCTTTGATGCAACCCTTGGAATACCTAAGGTCAAATGATTTACTACACGGTATTTCAGTTTTGACTGCTGACCTATACAATATGTAAATAGGAAAGTCCTGCTTCCTTGGAAATTACGATAAGAGAGTAGCTTCTTGGTTGGCTGTGACCTCATGCTACAATCCAATGTTTGCCTCACAAAAATGAAATTAGTTTATTTTGCATTAAAAAAAAACAGATAATATCTTGAGTAGAAAGCCTTGACTTCTACTCTTGTACTGTCTGTACCATAGAAAATTTTGTGATTTACTGTATTTTTCAGTACTTTGAACACCTTTTGATGGATGGGCTCATTTAACCCTAATGACAAGATAAACAAGAGCAGCTCTGTGGCTTCTCTGAGTTGCTGTGGTTGTCTAATTTTCACTGGACACAAGTTTTATCATAAACTTATTCATTGTAGGACTTGCCCTCTGTTTCCTGCAGTGTTTGCTGTGCCTGATTCACACCTTATTCACATTCTGTTTCAAACAGAAATGTGCTATACAAAACTGTCAAATTTTACTGGGGAAATTAATGGCATTGTCCAGTTGCGCATGAAGGCAACTTCTAAGCTTGACTGTGGCATGTGCCAGAGGGTGCTCTGGGGTGCTCCAGACCCATTTCCTAGCTCAGATCATTGCCTCAGAGTGTTACAGTGAGGCCAGAAAACTTTCCCTGACAGTTTTCAGAGCTGTAGCTCTAAGGTGACCATATGGACAGAAAGTGTTGGAAAACCAAACAAAATACCTGCCCACAGACTCATATACCTCCTGGACCTGTAAAAAGTGCACCTATGTGAGCGTTTTCTTGAGGAAACTTTAGACGACTGGGCAGTTCCCAAATGCAAAAAGGTTTAGTTTCAGTTTGTTCCTTGTTTGGTTGAAAGTTATTGTCAAATTCCCACCAGGCTCCTAGGTGCTTTCTGGTAGTCAGCTACTCCAAACTACTTTCATTCTCTCCTAGTCTATGAGGACTCAAAATCACAAGCAAGTTGCAGTGACAAAACAAGCTGCCACTTACACTGAGAGGTTTTATAACAGTTCAGGGACTACTCTTAGCACATGGCAAATAAAAAGTAAGTTAACTAGGCTTTTACTTCTTTCATGGCGGAACTACTCTGAATTATGCCACACTTGCCATGGACTAAACTTTAACATGACAGTCAATATAGCTCGGTTGCTATACAAACCAGGAACTTTCCAGCAGTAAGAAGAAACTGAAAGAAATCCATAACAACACCTAAGAAAGAAATTTTCATAGGTGATCCATATATATTAAATAAAGAGGCATTAAGACTTCCTCCTGTCTCCACCACTAACCTAACATAGGAAAGTCCATGTTTCTCAAAAGTTCCAGGCCATGGTAGTAATTTTTCAGCTTCTTAAGTAATAACACAGCATCAGGCATCCTCACTAAAATTATAATCAAGTGAAGTTTAGTTTATGTTGGCCAATTCACTAGCATTATCATTCATCAGTGCAAGACCCACAGCACAAATAACTTTGAGAAAGAAAGTTCTTTGAGAACACGTGTTAAATTCATCTAAAATTTCTCTCCAAGGCCAGAAGATTAATGCAGTCATGAAAGCAAAGGTCTGGCGCCTCTGTCAGCTAATTTTCCAGTTGCCTGAATGCTCAAATGATCACAGAAATTTCCTCTTTAAGCCTCAATGCACAACCCACACACATGCACGGCTCCAGAAAATGATGGCTTCAGCCACCACACAAGTACCCTTAACCCGCCTGGCAGCCAGCTGGCTTGCCCTAATCCAGGCTCTGAGGCTCGGACTTCAACCCAGACTGCCGTCTTGAGAGTCAGCCATGCCAGCAGTGCAGAGGCACAGGCACGTGTTCCATCTCGGCTTTCTGTAGGAAAGTGACTCCAGCTAGGGCAGCTTCCAGTCAGGCAGCGCTCAGTTTCAAAAACATCCATGTAAAAGCTGGCATCTGCACAAATCACAGGTCTGAGGAAGTTCTGCAGATAGTTGTAACTGTGCTGGAAAGGAAAAAGTGGAAAGTCAGGAGCTTGTTTAACAAAACAAAGCAGCAACTAGAGTTTGATTTTCTTCCCGCTGCCTTCTGGCAGGTGACCTCAGTGGATGGATGAGTGCTGAGCACTACTTCAGATCAGTTTGAACCCAGTTTATAAATAGGCAGAGAGCTGTCTTCCATTATTCCCACTCATCCTACCTGTCCCATCCCAAAAAGACTCTCAAGGCTTTGCAATAACCTCTGATGCAGGCACTGATGGTCTCAAATACAATAGCACACTCAACACACCTTTGGAGAGCTCATTTGAAAACAGAATCAGTCTTTTCTTTCCTTCATCAGCTCCAAACTCGTGATGGTTCTTGTCCAAGCACTGCTGATTAAGTTTAAGATAGAATCAAGGAGCAGCTTTCCCAGCTCTTGTTTTAACTCCATACTTGTGAAAAGGTGATAAGGGGCACTTACAGTACATTGCTGTCTTCTCACATGGATTGTTTTGTGGAAAAGGCAAAGCCAGAAAGGGGGGAAAAAGGAGGGAGATATTAAAATGCAAACCAAATAGCTTATTAATATGGCAAAGCTAACATAATGCCATCTGTTTTATGTCTGGTCCCTATATGGAGCTTGATCCTGCCAGGTACTTAGTGCTCAGACTATTCCCTAGGGCACTCTCCAGAGCACACTTAATGTTTAAGTGCTTTACTGGATCATTTCCAATGTGCTGAGCACCTCAAAGGAATCAGACCTTGCTTGGTTTTTCTGGTTTGTAGAGAAAACTCTTTCCAGTTCTGAGCCCTGGCACTTCTTAGTGAGATTTTTCCTTCTCCACTCCACTCCAACCCCCATATTTTTTATTCTGAATAGTCAGTGCCAAGCAGGATTAGGCCACTGGTTCCCTGCTGTGGAAACTCCAGTAGGAGGCCATTGGCCTCTGAGGAAACTGTAGGGGACAATGTTTTTGCTTGAGCTAAGGTCCTTCCTATAGTTATTCAAAACTCCTTTTTCTCAACATATGAAAAAGAAAAACTTCAGCTACAGAGCAGAAGGGAGACTGTGTAATAAATTCTCAGGCACAGCCAGCATATGTTCCAAAGGGGCAATAACCTGTTAAATCAAACTAAAGAAGTCCCTAGTAAACCAGGATTCATGGTGTGTTCGACAGCATACACTACATGAAATATTTCAAGTCAATAACTCAAAATGTGGCTGTCAACATGATGTGCAACCTTCATGCACTCAACTTCTATCTCTTTCCAGTAACAGTGAATCTTTGTGAGGAGCTGCTGTAAATTACAATTCCTAAGCAAATTTTCAAATTTTGTAACTAGATCTGCAACCAGTCTGAAGTCTATAGCGAGAAAGGGATGATGATGAAGCAAGCAGAGACACTTTTTGCTGTTATGGCAAATCTGCATAAGCTTTTATTTTCAGTGTCAGGCTGCATAATTCCCCTATCAGCTGATCATTAATGCTTTAAAAATCCTTGAGGTGGACACACTCACTGTGGTATGGTCTGTCTCATACTCCATGTGCATTTGTGCACTCATATGTGTGTGTGTGTGTGTGTGTGTGTAGGTGCACAGAGTCTGTTCGTCGCTTTTGGTGTATCACTGTGCCAGCACCCAGTGTTTTAGCCATGTGTTTTAGCCCCCAACACTCTCCAGGAGCCCAACGCCTGATCACCCGCCCCCTACTTGCTCTCCACTTCCCCCGTAAGAGAAATTTTACCATCACTGCAAACCTTCAGCTGTCTTCACATAGCTGCTATATTCTCTAAACAGCCAGCCAGAAAAAAAAACAAAGATAAAGGAAATGTTAACCTCTTTTTCTCAGTTATAAAATTGGCCTAGGGCCTGAAAAAGACGAAGTATAGTATAGATCACTGATTAAATTAAGGCCTTGTATATCCCTACATATGTCCATACAGCTTGAGTCTAGAAATCATTCTTCACTGGTTCAGAGCACTATGTCTCATAAGTGCCCAAGACAGCAGCTCTTAAATTGCCATATAATTGAATACAGGAAAGACTGAGTTTTTGTTGTTTTTGCTATGCTTTTCTTTTATCCCTAACTTTCTGAGTTTATGTAGTAAGAAAGAAGTAATTCCATCTCTGAAATGCAGCTATCATAGGGGTATTAAATGGCATTTTCTGCCTAAACTGCAATCAGGACATGGCTAGGGAGCACAGTGCTCTGCATGGGCATGGGTGGGCTGCAGGGTCTTGATGGTAAACAGCAATTTTCAGTGTAGGTGATACAAAGCAGAACAACCTCGAGATTTTTGCTTCTGACTCACACCTCCAGTGCATAATAACAATAATAATTGCAATAGTGGTATTAGTAGTAAAATAAGAACAGCAAACATTTTCACAGCATACAGAAACAAATGCACAGGTGGCCTAAACAGCAGGCTGAAATTTCCTGAGCACTGTAAACAGACCTTGCTGTACATTGGAATTGGTCCAGAACACTAGACACAGCACTGCAGCTGTACCAAGAAATGGTCCCAGGGAATTTCCTGTCAGGTCTTTTGTACCCAAACTCCCAACCAGATGTTTGGACATCTTCATCAGATAGACAGTGCTTGTATGAGTCCTATGTGAGTGACATCATCAGATTTCACTGCCTCCCCTTTACAACCCATTGGCCATAACCTACCACTAAGTTAATAACTCATGTGCTGTAAGACATAAGTTGCCCTCTCAGCTCATACAAGGTCATGTGAAACACTTGTCCATCAGACCATCTGAATAGCACTGCCTGCTATTGCAACAGCTAGCAAAGAAGGTTGATATGCAGTTTTGGCTGTGCTGCCAGAAAAGCCTTTTTGAAATACCATCTCTTATCAAATATCTTGAATTCCCCCTTTCTCTGATCCAGGACTTTCCAGTAGTCATAATCAGCAATTTTCTTCTGTTGTGCCAATGCCCAAAAAAGCTTTGCCAGTGAAACCGCTGGTGCTGTGGTCAGTTCCAGCTGTTATGCAAACAGCGGGGAGCTGAAGAGTTTTAATGCAGGAGACAGTGTTGCAAGAGGAAGTAACTGTCAGATAACCATCTTGCAGGACTACATGAAACCTGCAACACTGTCACATGCCTGGTGTCCTTCTCAGACCTCCAAGCTGGATTTGTGAAAGTGTGAGAAAGACTGGGAAAAAAACACCTGGAAGCTGGCCCTGAAGAAGTGCTCTTCTGTATATCTCTGTTCATGAATACCACCGGTCCAGTTATATCTTCTTTGTACAGTGCTGTTGAAGCCAGAGATTTCTAAATCTTGAGAAAAGCCTTGATCTTGAAAGCAAGCAGGAATGTCATTCAGGCTTCTGATGCTATCTGCATTTGACAAGGAGTATGCCCATTTTCCAAGCAGATACAAGTGCCTTTCTCAGGCCTGAGTCTCCACTATCTTTAGCCGCTCAGACCTACATAAGTAAAGGCAGAACACCGCTTTCAGCAGTAGTAGTGATGAACTTGTTTCCTGAGGTGGCACGGACATTATTTTGACTGCACTGGGCATGCCAAGTGCTGCACATGGTGGGCTCTAGGTCACTGGGTTGAAGCCAAGCAAGGGAGATTGTGGCCTCAGCTACTGTCACTCTGTTAATGCCCTGTGGCAATGGTTAATAGTATTGCAATTTACTTTTTTTTAAAAAAACCTCATGCTAATACTTTCAAATTTCTTATATTTTTATCTTTTGTCTGGAAATTTCTGTGATGATTCACAGTGGAGTGGATAGCATGGATTCCTTCTTCTAAACTTGCTAATAGAAGTTTGTTTTCTCCTACCCTCTATTTCATGGCATTTTACAAGATAGGCATCCCAAATTCTCCCTCACTGCCAAGCCCAGTTCTGCTTTCATGTTAAATAATTAACAAAATTTTAGACTAACCCAATATTTATATTATACATGGCAATTAGATATGTCTTTGACTTATGTGTGTTTCTCTTTAAAGAAATTAACTTTGGAGATGGGCCATTTGTCATGCATTGAGCATATTCAGAGTCATAATTATGTACAGAAAGTAAAAACTTCTTTTTTCCTTTGTCTGTCTGTGTCCAACGGAATTTTCAGATGTGAAGCCTATTTAGCTAGGGCTTTTTTAAAGTCATGTTACTGGAACACGTTTTGTGATTTACAGTCCTGCTCAAGTAATATTGCTGATTAAATTAGCATTACCTAATGAGTGAAACTAGTAAGAAGGTAGAAACACAACAGAAATTTCTCCCCAGTTCTAAAATAAAAGTTACTGGCCAAGTGTGAATCTGGCAGTTACTTGTAAAGTCACATTCATGAAAAACATCTGTTAATATAAAAATATCTCTGATATGTTACAGTAATTTAGCTGTAGTTAGTTTAGAAGTACTGAGTTAACATCTAAGGGAGGAAGAAGAATAAATGTCTTACATTTGGTGATTAGTAAGCCAGGTCTTTTACACATTGCTTGGCTTTGTTTGGGTTTAGACAATGTTCCTCTGTTTTTGCTCAAGCTGCAGTAATCCTTCAGGCCTTGATGTCATGCATTCTCACTTTTCTATACTCTATAATAAACTTTGAACCTCCAGCCCACATCATATGTTCTGAATATTCTTGTTTTAGAGTTGAGAGAAAGGCAATTATTTCAGACTGCAGAAAACCTACCCCTAACATTTCCATGTGTGTCAAAGACATCGAGCAGTATCAAGCAGAAGTTGCAGAAAGTCAAGTTTGAAAGATTGTTTGAGATGAGAAAAAGAAATATGGGGAAAGATCAGCCAAAAAGATTGCTTTTAAGAGTTAGAATTTCACTGCTTTTGAGGGGGGATCCAAACTATACCTAGAAAAGCCTCTTCAGGGCAACACTGGTTCCAGGAGTAAGCATGGTTGGAACTCATGGTTGAAGGTTGGAACATGGTTGGTGTTTGGAACTAGATGATCCTTAAGGTCCCTTCCAACACAAACTATTCTATGGTTCTTTGATTCTATTGTCAGGCTATAGTTGCAGAGGAGCAAAAGCCAGAAAATGGTCCTGGCAAATGTAGGAAATGGTAGCATAACAGACAATCAGCTCAGGTCCTTCTTTCCAGGTGAAAATACAACACCAATACTGGCAAGTAATTATTTTCTTCTTGCCATGTGACTGATAGTGTTTGTTATTCATGCCCTCCTCTGTCAGTTATTTCTTCCAAACTGTCATCTTTTAATTCATGGCCTTCTCAGTTTAGCTTTGAAAGAAATTGTGGCTCTAAGGGACACTGTCTTCCTTAGGGAATTGTATTGAAAAAAATTTGGGATTAGGATAACTAACTAACAGCTTGTGCATGATATAATGCAAGAAGCAATACAGGCCTTTGTTGGAGGGTCTAAGAGGAGAATATTGTCAAAAGTCACCTTTGAAAATTTGACTGAAAATTAAGGGGACAAATAATGTTTGTCCAAAGATCAAAGAGCCACCTGAGAAACACTGCTGTGTCCACAAATTCATCACACACGCAGCTCCACATACTGTTTCCAGTGTACATACGGCCCTGGCTTGTGACTGTCACAGTGGGCACTGGAAAACAACCTCAGTCCCTTCCTGCTAATTTACCAGTGGAGGAAGTTTTTCTCCCACCAGGCAAGTTCATTTGTTAAGGTGACCTTCGCAGCAAACACTGAGCGTTACTGCAGATAAAGAATGCCTCCTCAGCGTATTTCTGAAACCCAGCTCAGCGGTCTGCAGTGGGCCCCCTGAAAGGAGGCAAAGGGGTGCTGCCAAACAAAACCCTACAGGCACTGCAGGGCTTTCTGTGTTCCACAGTTTTCGTAGATCGTTGCTGCCTATTTTGCAATCCTTCTTTTGTTGTGCTCTGTAAATCCTCTTCTCTTGCCTAACTGGTTTCATGTCTAAATGGTCTTGAGGTTAAGTGTTTTCTTTTGAAAAATCCCTGGTCTGTAAATTAATGGCCTCCTAAGCAGAGCTAAGATCACAGTTAAATCTTAATTGATCATGGATGTAGGGAGGACATTTCACAGATCCTCCACCAAAGCCCAGACAGAAGAAGCAGATCTTCAGAGATCTCCAAAGAGAAAATTTAATCTTCCATGGCATCTGAGGAGCTGATGTCAAGTCTGGACTGCTTGGCCATGAAAGACCGTTTTCTTCCTATCTACATAGCTGCTTTCAAATACATCATTTTAGGATATTGCCATTTTTATACTATGAAAAACAAGCCAGATCTGGAGCATGTGCGTTAAATGTATCCCAGTGTTAATGTAAGATCCGGCTTGGAGAAGAGCCTCTGGTTTTTTTCTCACTACAGCTGGAATCGATCAATATAAAGAGACTCTGGAAATAGCAGTCATGTTTTAGAAGAAACCACCACATGATTATGATCATGCTAGTTTAATTTCTGTGGAATAATTAATCCAATGCTAATTATTCCAGTTCCTTCCTTGTAGTTTTATTTTCATGCCTGCCATATGACATCAGTTAGGCAAGTCCTTAAAGCTATTCCCCAGAAGCCGTGACCTGTGAAAACAGGAGACTGTATTCAGAAGTGAGACCCCCCCAAAAAAAAAGGAGCATTTCTCTTTCGAGGGAAAAAAAAAGTTTGGGTTGATCAGAATAATCTACATAGCACGTTTTGAGCCAAGGGAAAAAAAATAGACAGAAATTAGAAAAAGCAAATCCATTGCAATCTTTTAAATGAACTGTTTTCTTTCTAATTTCTGTGGTTTTAGCTTTCAACAGAAAAGTAAAACAAATCTCTAAGATCAAATTGGTTATTGTTCTTCTGAAATTCTACAGGAAAAGAAAATGTCTTTGTTTGAGATTAACTTTAAATGAAGACTTTGTTCAATTACTGGTTTGGCCAAAGCCCTGAAACAGAACAGTTCTTTACATAACTAATTAGTTATGACTTGTTATAGCATTTAATGTTAGAAAAAGGATAGCATGAAACCATGTGTCAGTCTTTATTGATTGCATGACATTCAATATATCTGCTGAATTATTTCATCATTAGGTCCCATATACTGAATTAGTTCAGAGTTGCTTTTGTACAAAACATAAAACCAAATACTCAAATACGAATAAAGATGCCAGGGCAGACAGATCTCTGTGTCACGCAAATCCCCACTGGCTTTGGAAGGACACCTGTGTATATGAGTTCACTCCTGTTTATTTTTCATAGGACAGATGTGATTAGGGCTCACCACTGTACTGGTCCTGAAAGACAAGGCAAAAATTATGTTTAAACATATTTACACAGTTTTATGGCAAGACTTTTGACCTAAGGGTTTCTTTAAAATGTAGTTTAAGAAAATACCGTGGGTTTGGAGGTAAAATGTGTTAAAGTACTAGGCCACTGCAGGTAGAGGGTCACACTTCCCTTAATTTTAAATGTACCTGTTGCCCAGGGAGCACTTACCCACTTCCAGCATCTCATAGCACTCTCCTAGTCCCCCACTGTCCTCTCCCTTCATGGACAGCAAGAGAGACCTCTCCTCCATAGGTGAGCTGAATTGCTCTTTGGAGGTGACTTTCGTTCTGCTGGCTGTAAGCAGGAGCCTGTGGCAAGTAGCATCCTAATTCACTCATCCTGGTTCAACACTTAAGAGTTAAATGAAAGGATACAGCATTCATTGAAACAAAGGTGTGTTTTAATTGCCGACAGTAGCCAGAGGGAAGATACATTGATTGTGAATTGCTGCAAGTGAGGCAACCTCTGCTCGCTCCTCTCCCTCCCCAACAACATTTTTCTCTACCTCACAGGCAGCAAGCTGCAAGGGACATTAGTTGAAAATTTCATATTTACAAAATGCAACCAAATGTCACTTTATTTTGTAGGAAAAACTAAGTCACTGTTACCAAGGCTTGTATAAATTCCATCAGAGAGCAACTTTGGGAAAAGGCAATCCGAAAACTGTATTTATATGACTGTTCTGACAAAGCCTAGAATGAGGTAAAAAAATAACTCACATTTCTTCATACAGCAGTAGCTCAAGGAGAGTAGTAGTGGGGTCAGGATATCACTTCACTAAAAAGAGGGAGAGGACATCCTTGAAGGAAGCCAAGAGGGCAGTCTCACAACTATTCAGCCTAGAGTCTGCCTCAATGACTGTAGAAGGTAACACTATAGAGGTATTTAGTGGGGATGATACAGACTAGCAATGTTACATAATTTCAGGCAAAGCAGCAGTAGCTGCCAAGCAGTTTCTGGTTGCCACGACCATCAGTTGGATTTGTAGCATGAACAGTTTCAACAGTCACGCTCACTCTTCTCTGCAGTTTGTCCTTTAAAGCATGACCTACGAGTCCCTCAACAGATGTACAGACAATGGTAAGTGACCAGAAGTTTTCAAAATTTTCAAGGATTTATGCAGTCATAAAAGTTCACCAGAAGAAAGAAAGGTGACATTAAGTCCAGTTTAAAACATAGAGCAAATTTAACTTTAAGGTGAACTGTAAAACCAAGCCACTTCTAGTTTTGCTCTTTTCTGCCCCTTGGGAAATCTGTGATTGATTCAGGAAGTCCTTTCCTTTCTCTCTCCTTTGTTTTGGTCCTTTTTTTTTTCCTCTGATTAAATAACAGGCTTTCTTTTCCATCTGTTCTGCTTTAGGGTTTTAGCCTTGTCTTTGGAGGAAGTGAAGGATGGCAAAAGCTTATAACCAGAAATTGAGCTTTTCCTACTGTACTTCAGGCTGGAGAAATGATGACAGGAATGCTGTAAAGTTGACAGACCCATTTAAACATTTCAATGCATAAACAAAGGTTTGAGGGAGGGAGTAAAGTTTGACCACTTCATATGTTTTCCATGCTCAAAAGTTATTTCTTTGGGTTTCTTTGACAGCATTAACTGCCTGTGGTAGGAAACATTTTGCTCATCCCCTAGCTGCAGCTCAAAACCATCCCTGAATATCACAACTTTATCGATCTTGTGACCACAATCCAGTTCTGGGCCACTGGTCATACAAACTTGGTGAATGTTTTTTTCAGTATTCATCTAGGTCCCCCACTGATCATCCCACTGTAAGAAAAGCAAGAAAGGCTTCCCCATAAATACTTGATTTCTTAACAGCGGTACTCTGACTTGCTTCTCCTTCCTCACTGGCACTGCACACAATGCTTCTCCTTTGTGTGGAGCAGCCATCTCCATGCAGTAAGAGCTCCTCGTTAGTTTGCATCTGGCCATTTATGATTTTGTGCATTATGCTTGTGGCAGCATCTCTTATTCCTTTAGAAGAAAACACACAGACTAGCTCTGTCTTTTTCTGAGTCACTCGACAGGGACTCTCCTGAATAACAGTGCAGCTTAGTGCTGATTACTTTTTTATTTCTCCTCTTAGGAAATGGATAAAAGGTTTAAGTTCTGACACAAACAGGAAAACATACTAAGAGGATTTATCCTGAAGGCATCTGCTCTTTAAATAGTGATGAAGCAGTGTCAGTTTCCCAGAAGGGCCAGAAGCTCCACCACTCTTTGTTCCCGCAGCCCTTGTATGACTAGAGGCAGAATATCCTATCACAGGCTGTCAGATAGCTCCCAGAATATGCAGTGTGGTGATAATAGGCTGAGGAGGGACTCACTGCAACTGGGAGCACGAAGAAGTTGGTTTTAAGAAGGACTCTGCTCTGCTCCTTTAAGGATAACACCAGGGCTCTGTTCTACTCCAAGGTAAGACTTTGTAGAATTTACTAAATCAGTAACTTCTCAGCCCTCCAGACCATGTTCCCTCCCTCTTGTTTTCTTAAACAAGGAGCAACAGGAGGGAGAGCCAGCTGCCAGAGTTATCACTTGTGGAATTTTCCAGCTTTACCAGGCAGGAAAGGGGGGACCAAAAAAATGATCCACTGTAGAAAAACAACTGGACATTGAGCAAGCATAAGCAACTGCAGGATGGGCATATGCATGGTTTGCATTGACTCAAACTGTATGAAAATATGGTCAAAGAATCTTATGAACATCAAGTCCTTTAAGGTTTTATTTATAAGGTGTGCTTCTGGAAAGTTGTACTCTTTATAAGGCAGGATTTTTTCTCACCATTTATTCTGTTTTTAAATGTGTTTCACTGGAATAATATTCCAAAAAGAAAGAATCTTTACTTCAAAATGGATTATTCACAGTTTTTGCCATTTTTGCTTTCATTTGATTTGGGATCAGAAACTCGCCTTTTTCAACTTTTGCCTTCTGATGTCATATAGATGTTTATGACAATTACATGTATTTCAGCTCAGTGTCATGGCCAGACTCTAACTTGCACAAGTAGAGCTTCATACAAACCTAGCTGTAAGAAAAGGAGAAACTTAAGACTTATTCCATGGGAGGAAAGCCAGGTCTGACAAGTTAAGTGATGCATTCATAGAGATTACACGGCTAAATGAGCTAAAGGGCTTCTGCATTCACAAATGTATTATCCTAACCTTCATTTTTCAAATTTTGCTTGGGTCTGGTTTCGTTCTGCACACTTGGCAGGCAGGGATTTGCAGGTAGTGCAGGCTCTATCTAATGTCTACTTCCAATTTGAAAGTGTTTATAAATGGTAACCAGGTAAAAATCCAGGGTAGGAGGGGATTGGTGGGGAAGAGCAGCTAAAACTGTTTACCTAGTAGTGAAAACTGGAGAAATTTAAGGGAGCTGGAAACTGGAACTTGGCCACATAGTTCTGAGGAAACTGGAAGCATGTTTATGTAGTGTAAATAAATGCAAACAATAGACCATCAACCCAGCACTCCAAACAGGCTCTCTCATCCGTAGCAGAGGGATTCCAGGGGATTTCTCTCCCAGTGGCTGGCTGGCATGACACTTACAGCTCGGCACCTCCAGGGTAAACATCAGGAGTGTTTGAGGAGTTTCTTTTAGCTGTTCTTGCTCTGTGACATTCTGCACACACTGAAATGGCCAACACAACCTTTCCTGTTCCAAAGTCCCCCTGCAGAAAAATACCATGAGCCAGGGTCATGACCATCAACAAAAAGAATATGCTTGCCTTGGGGAAAACTTTTCAAGGATTTTTTACCCTGTCATTCCTTCTGTAGGGACAGCATGAAGCCTATACTGGGAATCAAAGGGAAGTCTGAAATGGCATCAGATGCTGCAGCGCAGCACAAAATTATGATCATGGTCCATATGATAAGCATATAATAGGTTTTAATTGACTCTGATCAGGATGAAAGAGTAACTACTTTCTTCTTCCCTTGTCAAACTTGAAGTCTTACTGAGAGGAAGGCAGCTAATATCCCTGGAGATTTGCCTTTTGCTCTCTAGATTCTTGATTGATTTGTTTAGAAAAGATAATCCAAACAGTAGGATTCCTGAGAAATTTCTACTAGAGAGCTGTACTCTTAGAATCAATAGAGTTTCTTCTGTATAGTGTCATTACAAATCCCAGCAAGTGTTCTGTCAGGATGGGAGGTAGGGCTTACTGGCATAAATGATTGACCAATCTGTTTTTACTGATTTTGTCACTCCTTTTTCATAAAATGGAAGAATTTTGAGGGATCTCCTCTCACTGGGTTTTCTCCTGTTGGTTCCCAGTGAGGATGATCTTGTACATGCCACAAAAAGGAAGCTGACACTTAGATGTTAGGGCTTTTTCAGGCTGGGCCTTGCATTAAAATTACAAAGTGATTCCTAATTCAAAGTCTCTGTGGGGCACCAAATTGTAGATATGTCTAGATAGCTACAAATTCTCCAGTATTGATGCTGGTTTAAGATGATGGTCAAATTCTAATGTAAAGTACCCTAGCAACTCTAAGCAATATTGTATTTTCTTCAACTCTTTTAATTGCTTCTTACTAGAAAGTCTCTGCAAATGCATTATTTTGGAAAACTTTAGGTGGTGAGAGGTGTGTAAGTTATCATAATGATGTAGCAGCCTCTTAATTTGGCAGATCTTTCTCCCACCTGAATAATTCAAACTTCTCTGGATAAAATCTGTTCCATTTCTTATTTTGAATTACGCTTTCATTTAGCAACCAATTGATGTTGATCCCCTGGTTTGTGTTCTATAAAACAGAGGAGATTACTAAAATGTTCTTTCTCCTTTTTCCCTTTGTTGTGTATTCAAACACATATTTATATGTGGGTGTGAATCCCTACAAACATACAGGAATCTTCCCCTTAGGATATGGTGCATGTATGTTATAAAGGAAAAGGAGATTAACAGTAGAATACAATACAAACAGGCTGACTTTACGGCAGTCTTGCAGACACTCCTGCCAGCCAAAAGAATAAATAACAGCTGTGTTAATCAAAGCCAAATTTAAAAGATAAGATTTTAATTTAGGTAGTCAAAGTACCAGAAAACTGGACAAGCTTAATGCCCACAGGAAAAGAACTCCAATGACAAGGAGTCTAATGGTATACAATTAAGTTGAAGACAAATTTTCAAAAATGCTTTTGTGACTTAAAAGCCTAAGTCAAAACTGTCTTTGAGAGCAGGAGCATTTATTCTCCCTGTAAGTCCATAAGGTTTGTGAATCCTATAGTTTTTTCTGAAATAGGAGTTAGGTGACTTCCCTCCTCCATCCCTTTTGAAAGCATAATCTGTAGTCCTGACAGTCCAAAAAATATGCTGGTCCAAGCAGTGGCTGAATACCAAGCAGCGATACCAACTCAAAGCAAAGAACAGAGGTATGAGCACAATTATTCTCCTGTTTTAGTGGAAAGCCATATGTCATCTGGTTTGGATTAAACTCATGAAGATGTGTTAGCCTGTTCAAGATCCTGTGGAAGCGTTTTGAATCAATTGTAACTGACGTAAATATAGCACTTGACTGGAAATCTTCCAGAGAGAGAGAGCTGCAGCAGTTCAGCCAAGATGCATTATATCAAACGCATGGATAAGTAATTTGGTGTCCTCATGAGAAGGATAGCATTACAGTTTCACAACATTCATAAAGTGCCTAAACAGTGAAAGATCTAACAGGACCATTAAAAGATGGATGAATGCCCGATGAATCTTCACCTCCTGTCATGGATCATGGCTCTTATCTAGGCAGGTGTGGAGGAGCATGAACCCACAATGACAGAGGGCACAACAACAGCTTTGTTGTACTCCTTTGACATGAGCATGTGAGCTTCCAAGCATGGTTTACTATGTTTGCATAGCAATATTAATTACTTTTTAGTGGTTATCTAGACAAGAATATGTACAGGGATGAAAAAGCTCAAATAGGAACTTCAGCCAAGCTCTGTAGGACTTACAGAAGTTTTGCAGTCATTTGCATCACTCATAGCGTACCATAGCTTTAAGTCATGAACTAGGTCTTTTAATTTTAACCCTCTTCTATGGTAAAACATCTGTGTGATTTTGAACACCTCACTTCACCTCCCTCCATGACTCTTACCTGATATCTCTGTGGTTGTTATATGATGAATTAGCTCTTGCCCATATAATTAATTAAATGCTACAGAGAGGGACTGGGGTATTTTGGTAGTTACCAAATTCTGGGTTCTGCTGTTATTAACCACTGCATGACGATTTGATATCAGGGTTCAGGCTCCAGGCTGTGATTGACTGGGAAGAACTCAACACAGCTTAAAGAGGCAAGTCTCCAAAGTCTTCTTTTCATTGTCCTAATCCAACCTGGTGCAAACTCGGAAGAGCTTACAACAAAGCCAGAACAAACCAGCAAATGTCAAAATAACCAAGAGCAATCCCTTCTTGTAACACATGATGTCTAGAAAAGCTGCTGAGAAGCTTTCTGGTGTGATTCTGGGCCACCAAAGGTTTCTACTTCCCAGGGGAAAATTTACAGGCATTTTGTGCCTATGTTAAGATGCTTCAAGGGAAGATAATATTGTCTCTCTATGTCTTTTGAGTCTTGCAGTCTTCCTTTACAGCAAAAGCTCATTTTCCTCAGAGATTTCCAAGACCTGTATCTTACTCCCCCAACATTAATATTGAGAAAGTTAAACATTCAAATCCTGTGTACAGAAGTCATTTGACTGACTTCAGCAGGGCTGCTTTTAGGATTCAGAATTACCCACACCACTAAAGGTACTGAAGACAAAGGCAATGTGTGTTGTAAATATTAGTGTTCTCTGTAGCTATGAGAGCTGTAAGAGATTTGGGAGCTTCAGTCTGTTTGAAAACCTAGCTTTGAAATACCTGGCATGCTGCAGCTTCCCTCACAGTGCTCATAGATGAAATATTTGAGACAAACCTCAAAAATCATGCAAGCAGGGGAAAAAAAAAAGGTAAAGAAAACAGAAAGTTGCTGTGCATCATGTACTAGTTTTCCCATTTAAAAGGTGGTTTTTCTTATTCTGCTATTTGCCTTTTCTGTGGGTATTGAGCAAAAGTGTAGCTTCGTCCAACATTTCCAATTCTCACAGGAGTCAAGTGGTTTGGAAGCATCACTGATTCATTTGACTGCTTACATAGAAAGGTCATGTTTTTCACAGGCACATAGTTTAAACATTTGAACACAGATTAGAAAAATACCACTTAAAATCTAGAGTGTTGCCTTGAAAATTCCCATGAATATGCTCCCTGTATCTCTTTAGCATAAGCCTAGAAATCACTTTAAGATCACAGAAAATCTTTTATACCGCATAGATCATAATTATGTAGCCAATATACAAGAAAATGCATTGGTTTGGGTTTTTTCCCCCTTGACCTCTTCATTCCTCTATTGAAGATTTGAGAATATTATGAGCTAAATTCGATTTTGTGATCCATCGTTTCCTCTGAAAATGGGAATTTCTGCTCTGTGATCTTCTACTTGGTGTTTCTTGTCAGTTTGTCTCCACCAAATTTTAGTCTCCGCTCTTCATTTTCAGCTGTTTTATGATTTCTTATGGTGACATCTGCTATCATCTCACCATGACCTTTCATGGTACTGGTAATGCTCCTAGACTCATTTGGCAACTCAAGAGGTTCTTGCCAACACACTTCTGTACTTATATTATAAATGAAAAATCTCTAGACCAATCTACAGTAGGAGTTTTCTACCAATTTTTTGTGCTAATTCAGCTTTTTGCTTATACAGTTATGCTTGTATGCTGCCTGAATGGTTATCAAATAATATACTGCAATTTAATTTTAAAGTGAGTGAAACAGCCTGAAATTTTGACTGAAAGAACATGAATGAATTAGCAAGAAATTAGTTGTTCATTGTTTCCCACAAAAGTGTAGATCAAAAACCTGTGTGTATCATACTAGCAAAACTTCCATTTGCTCAGCAGAGCCAAGAGGATTTACTTCTGTTGATATTACCTGGCTGTTAGGGATTTTTTTAGTAATAAATTCTTTTGGAATGTAAAGTACCCTGGTTGCTTTGACTGAGCTTTTTATAAATATTTAGAACTAAATAAAAAAGATTGGCTGATGTCTGACTTCTAATAAGGAACTATGACAGTCAAATGCTTTTGGAGGAACATGTGGGAGTGCGTCCATGAGCTGCAATCCCCATCCTGTGCCTTGTGCGTTTATGTTTGTATTTGGTCCTTCTGTGCTGCCTGGATGTCACCTCCTCCCGGCACAGGGAGCCTTTCTCAACTTCGACTACTCCATCTCTACAGGAGTCTTTCACCCAGCTCTTGGTTTCTGGAAGATGGAAAAGGAAGAGAAAAGAGAAGGGTTCAGGGACAGCTGCAGACAGAGGGAAGGAAAAGGAGACAGAGTTAGAAATGAGGCTTCATGTTGCTTCAGGTAATCAAGGATAAAGCCACAGACTGTTCAGGACATTGACAAGAGTTTCCATGTTGATGTACTTCCCATCAATTTCCAGCTGATGTGTAACCATTTTTTTTCAGGAAAAATAGGAACATAGTGCTTTGAGATATTCTCAAAGATCCATCTACATTTCTTTATTCAGTGCATATTCTTTATCTACTCTGCTTTTTAAGCAGTTTCATTTACAAAAGAACAGCCTATTCAGCAAATGTGGGACTCTTTCCAAAGTAACCCATACAATCTTTGCCAATGTATTTGAGTGACAGAAAATAGAATTATGTTCACATCTTGTTTTTAATTTGGTTGCAGAACTTTCCAGCAAAACTTTTATTCCTTCTGACTGATTCAGTATAGCAAAAAGTACAATGTGGCATGGAAAATACAAACTGAGAGTTCAGAATTGCCAGACAGCCAACCCAAAGCTGCTGAGAAAAATTTAAACGGTGTTCATTTGCTCATGAAATTTTGTAATTTGTAATAACTTCAACATTAGCAGTACCACAAAGAAGGATGTTCTGAATTTAAACATAAGGGATAAATTAAGCTAGTGGGGTTGTAATAGTTTATTACTATCTGAGAATCTAATCCAGGATTTTTGTAATGACAGTGTGAAGATGCTCCTCACTCTGTCAAAAGATTCAAGAGTATCTTCACTGCATATGCAATTTTTTTCCAATAAAATAGCTTTAAAGCTTGTATTTTTCTTTGCTTTAAAAGCTCAGTGTGTTGGTTTATATTACTTCAGTCCAGTCCTATAAATACTACTAAGCAAAATGTTTAAGATATTTTCTCATGAATTGCATTAAACCAATACCATTCATGACAAAAATGTAAATGAATATATTAGAGTTTACATGTTCATATTTTGTAGCTCAGTCACGGCCTTCAATATTGTTAAAATACATTTAAAGGAAAACAAAATAATTCGCAAAAATAAGTAGTGCTTATTTGCTTAGGTCCTGAAGCCTTTGAAAAAAGTGTAATGTGTGGAGTGGTGACATTTACATAAAAAGGGTACATTAATTATAGGAAGGAAGAAAGTAACAACTGGACGTCACTTAAAACTAAGCACAAAGAAAACTTCAAAGACATATTGCATGACTTCAAGCTTCTGTTTAGTTTACATGTTCACTCCCTAGATTTATCTGCCTTCCTTCATTACTTATGTCAGGACCTTAAATTGTTTACGCTTGAATGTGTGTAGTTGCATCCAGTAGACAGTGTAGTCCAGTTCTTTATGTTACTACATTAATTCAACCAAAATTACTGAATTTGTCTTTTCAAGTGTTTCAGAGAGAGAATGTCCTACAAATACTGTGAGTTTCTTAATGATAGTAATCATTCTGGTTGAAAGGACAGCTCCTTTACAATGATCTAAAATAAAAATATTTATTCTTCCATGTTTGCCACAATAATGCAGGCAATGTTAGAAGATGTACTGAAAGCTGTAGAAAGTTTGACCCCTTATGTTTCAGTGTTGTGTTTGCTGAGTATTTTAATATTTCTTTTTCTTTAAAAAAATCTAATTTGTGCTTTTGGAACCAAAACTCTGTTAACACTGTCCAGTTTACATCCCCTATGGGTTTTACTTGGTTTGGTTCTTTGCTTGGTGAATGATTTAAGCCACGCTGGAGCTCTTAAACCTGTGCATTTCCTGCAGTTTTAACTGTATCCTGCTGTGTTATAAATAATGAATCTGGCTAAATGTGAGTTGCTGGCAGAAGCTTGTCAATTTTATTGTGAAAGAAGATTCTGGACTAGTATGCACATTACTCTCCTCCTTCTACCCTCCTTGGTATTTGCAGTTGCACACACAGGCACACATGGTGGCCTGATGTACTCCAGTTGACTTGACACCATGCTGTCCCTGGAGAGTGCTTACAGGACTGTTGCTTACCTTAGAAGTGACGCTGTCAGAGCACTAGGAAGCAAAAGAGAATCACTGTTTTTCCACAGCCTTCTGTGAGTGCTTCCTCACTGCTATAGATAGCTCTCTGAGGAGGGGCCGAGTGCATGAAGTGAAAAGCATCACTTTGTGCAGTAGCAGAGTTTGACAGAATCTAATGCCTTTGTGCTTCCTCTTCTCCTTGTCATTCGTGTGACTCTACTTGAGCTTTACTTCCTACTTCAGGTAAGACACTGGGTCACTGCTTGCACCAAACTGCAGAACAAAACATGTCTGCTTCATATTTACTGTGGCTTGACTGAGTAATTCATATCAAGGACTTATAATGGTATAATAGTAAGTCCAGGGCTGCCATACATCTTGTTTTCAGATTCACTCCAGGTGGAGTTTGAAGGGTTTGCTTTGAATTTTGGGTGCTTGGCTAACTAGGATCTCTCTGGGTGGGTGCCAGATGGAATTTTTGGAAGCATCTACTCAACAGGACTGCATAAATTGTACAGTGCATGTACAGTGAGTCTGGTGCTCCTGGAGGCTTTCATCACCTCTGACAGATAAAGTGCGACATCCAGTGGGTTCAAAACTCAGACAGAAATCATTTGTACTGTACAGGCACAATAGATCAAACATTTTCTGGAAACACAGGATTTCCTAAGCCCACAGTACATGGACCATGTGCCTATGTTTCCTGCTGGAAAACTCTGGCCTGCCCAAATTCGTGGCCAATGTGGATGTGTGATTTTTTTTTTCCAAATGAAAACAATTGGACTTAAGTGAGCATCAATACAACAAAAGAATTTGTCAGCTCTAACAAAAAAATGTGTTGGAAATGCATAAGATGTTTAAACTGGCTGCTCACAACCAGTTTTTGCCTGCTGTAGGCCATGTCTAGATATTTCTTATCTTACCCATACCCACTGAAAATTACATCTAACATATTCTACCATGATCTGTTCATGTTCTTGAGTCTTCAACACTGAAAACTGCATTACACTGCTTCCTCTTAATATACATGAAAAGAATTCTTTCCAATTCACTTTTTAAAAAATGGTTAACAGAACATACTCTTGTTAGTGTTAATCATTTGTGAATCCCTTCTGCCCTTTAGAAACAGGCCCATAAGGAGAAAGAAGATGGAATAGAGTCCCTTTCAGATTTTGACAGACACATTGCAGCCATATAGTGCACTGCCTCTGTTGTATTGGGCCAGCGCTGAAGTGATGTGATTGCCAGTGCGGAGAAGAGGTCTGGGTTATGTCCCTAAAGGTCACTGTTGCCAGCAGGCAATACCTAGAGAGTATATTCCCTGCTCTCCCCTAGCTCAAAGAGTCTTATTGTAAGAGTCCTCACACTGAAATGCACAAACAGAGAGAGATTCTTCTGCAGTCTTCATGATCAGTGCAGAGCGATCACAATATGGCCTTTGTTACAGAGGGGGACTTCCCTATCACTTACAAAAAGCTTGCATAGGAGACAGAAGAACCCAAGGTGAAATGCATTTTTAGTTGTTGACAGGTGACACTGCCATGCAGGCACTACACCTGAGTATCCTAACTTGTTACTACCTTGATGAGTTGCAGACAAAGTATAATTAAATAAATGAAATCTTCAATTCCTGTAAATCTTAAAAGTCTTTTCTCTTTGAGGTCTTTAAATCTTAAGACTCATTAGACAACTCCTTTGGGTCCAAAAAATCATGGAATTGTAGAATCACAGAGCATCCTGAGTTTAAAGGGACCCACAAGGGTCACTGAAATCCAACACCCAGCCCTGCACAGGGCAGCCCCAAGAATCACAAATGTGCCTGAGATCCTTGTTCTGGAGCTCTGTCAGGCTTGGTCCTGTGACCACTTCCTCAGGTTCCAGTTCCAGTGCCCAACCACCCTCTGAGTGAAAAAACTTTTCCTAGTATCCAACTTAAACCATCCTAACACAGCTTCATGCCATTCCTTCAGGTCCTGTTACTGGTCACCAGGGATCAGTGCCTGCCCCTGGTGATGAATCTGTAGACTGCTATGAGATCTCCCTTTAGTTTCCTCCAGGCTGAAAAAAACAAGAGATCTCACTCTCTTCTTGTATGGTTTTCCCTCCAGATCCTTCATGATCTTTGTATCCCTCCTTTGGATGCTTTCTAAAAGCTTCTTATCTTTCTCATTCTGTAGCACCCAAAACTGCACACAGGGCTTGAGGTGAGGCCACACCAGTGCAGAGCAGAGCAGAGCAGAGCAGAGCAATCCCCTCCCTCGACTGGATGGCGATGTTTGCCTGGTGCCCCTCAGGGCAGAGTTGGCCCTCCTGGCTGTCAGATCACACTAGGCAGTTAAATGCCTCCCTGACATCCGATCCCGTCAGATCTCGGAAACTAAGCAGGGTCAGCCCCGGATTAGTACTTGGATGGGAGACCTCCTGGGAAATGCCGGGTGCTGTAGGTTCTAGTCCTGAGGACTTCACTGGCACAGTCCAAGCTCGCTCACTCGCACACTGCCGTGGCAGATGAACCTCATGACTTAAACGGTGGGGTCAGTTCTGCGCACGCTGAGCCTCACCTAAAATCCACTGCGCAGGCTGGAAGGGCACACCCACGTGGGGACAGCCCTTCCCAAATCTTCGATTGCGAAGCCGAGCCACACACACAGATCACACTGGTGACTCATATTCAACTTTCCATTGACCAGCAATCCCGGGTCCCTTTTTTGTGGCACTACTCTCCAACATCTTGTTCCCCAGGCTGTATACACATCCAGGGCTGACCTTTCCCAGATGCAGTGTCTGAAGTAAAATTAAAGTTGTCAGAAGCATATTTTGAAGAATATTTTGTGGAATACAAAGACAGGCAAAACACAGAATTCCTGTGGTTTCAAGTCTAACCAATATTATAAGGTGATAGCTTATCTTCAAACACAGCTTTGTAACAAAGATAAATGAGATTCATATGTTTTTGGAGTTCTGCTGGGCCACAGGATGAGTAAATTAATAACGAAATAAAATCCTATTTTGCCTCTCACTCAAATAGTCTGTTACAATGGGTCTGAGTGACAGCTCCTTGAAATCACAGAGCATGATAGTTTAAATATTTTGTTATGCTGGATGTTAGAGAAAAGTCAAGGAAGCTTTAGGATCCACTGCCTACAACTTCCCTAACATCTATGAGAAAATCAGAAGCAGAAGTGTATAGATGGAGTTGGGAGATAGATACTGTCTGACATATACTCCTCTCTGTGATCAGAAGCCACCAAGCATAGAGAGAAGGAAATAAGCAGACAGCAAACAGTGCAACAACAGGGTCTCCAGGAAGGAACCAGAAGATAAGAGATTTGGAGCAAGGGTGAACTGTGCTGTGAACCATGCACAAAAACACTATTTCCCATCCCTAAACTCTTCCTTTGCCTGGAATTTGCATATATTTTATTTAAAAGAAAGGGAAATAATGGTACATGACTGATTCGTAACAATTCAGAACACATCTTAATAAAGAGGGATAAGTGTTGTTTGCCTGTCAGTGCAAGGTACCATCCTCTTTTTTACAGCTGGGGAGAGCTGAGTAAGTGGTTATACAGATAGAATGATTGCAGTGTTAAAAAGTGGATCTTCGTCCGGCAATGACCAGAAGAATTTGCTTACTTCATCTTCCCCATTCCTATAAATGTGACTAATTGTGGTGAAGGAGGTTCAGGACCCACAGAATTAAATGAATTGTAACAGCCCACAAGACTAAGATGTCCTGTCTCACTTTCTAAACAAAAATTAAGTGCTGGTTTTAACTACTAGATGGCTTCATTGCTCCCACTTGTTTTATGGATTCTTTACCATCCATTACTTAATTAAACTGAAAACACAAGCCTGGCTTTGTAATTACTGAACCTGTGAGAAATCATTACGTGTCACTGAGCCAACTCTTTGTGTGGTTTGACAAACTATTACTTTGGAGATAGGATAAGAATAGCTTATTAGATCTGGCTTGGCTATCCTGAAATCGACATGTGGTATCAGATCCTGGACAGCACCCTTCTGCACCACATATGGAAGATAAAATATAGGATCAGTAGGCCTGCTTTGCTCTTGAATTTCATCAGCATTATAAACATATACCAGGCCAAAACTGGAGTCACATACAGTTGAATCAGCCTCCTTGTGCCCCATGGAAATACCCTGCTTCCTTGCAAAAATCTTTCCACAGAAAGCTTTCTAAATTATATCATCATATTTCTCCTGTGACCAATATCCAGTAATAGAGGAGTTCTTTGATAACACTGGGTCTTGTATACTTCTCCCTTCTTTCTTTTTCTTTCCTTTTTCAAGGTTTTACGTGGTGCTTTGGTTTTTTCTTTTTTTTTTTTTTTAATTCCACGCTGAGAACAATTTCAGCTCATTCAGTAGAGTTGCTGTAATTTTTGCTCAGTATTTTTAGATTCATACTCTCTCAGAGCTTTTTCTGTCTAGGAAGCCAGGATCTGAGATTCTTTCTATGTTTAATTTAATCAGCATTTCAGATTAGCTCACCACTGTCTATGTATGTGAGGGAACAAAAGAAATCGAACATCAGCTTTGTGACTGCTACTTACTTAATAAGACTGGTTTTCAACTTTTCTGTAGGAACAACAGGATCACCTTAGTGAAAACTTTTTATTGTTCTAAACTTCTCTATGGACATTGAGAAAAAAAAGACAAAAGCAAGACAGAACGGCTTGAGGGTGAAAAAGGGTCAGGAACAGAGCTGCTCTGCTGTGAGAGTTCCCAGGTGACAGGCAACCTGGGCTTCTGGAGCTATTTCTGAGACAGGCAGACAGATTGCTGAGTCAGTGCTCATTTAGTCTCCTTCAAGAATTAATTAAAAGCAGTGAAGAATATGCTTTGCTTTCTCAATAGGACTTTTTTCCTGAAACTGTTTTGAAAAGCTTTGGCTGGAGGAAATGGGAGACAACTGCCATTATCACATAAAGGCAAGACCACTTCCTCCAGGACAAAAGCCACAGGTATATGGGTCACAACAGCAGCTGGAGGTCTTGCAAACACATGAGCTTTTAATAGGCAGACTCAGAATAATTGGAGAGTGTTTGTACCAGACCACCTGGAAGCATGCTTCAGATGTTTACCAATAAGAATAAAGCACCTCTGCCTAACCTTTCTTGTTACAGGAATTTTGCACAGCTTCATTTAATCCAGGTTGAGATAACAAGCCTTGTATCTGAAGTTCTCAGGGGACTTTGTTCAGCTAATTTTCCAAATAAGCTCTGTACTTTTAATATTGTTGTAAATGCACATTAATTACCCAGGAACCTTAGACGTATTTGGTAAAGCTGGTTGCCACAGCAGTTGTTGCCATGCTACATGGTCTGTTTTGCATTTAGCTTTTCAGTATGGTAGTATTACAAAATAAGCATACTCACTGTGGGGAGAAAAGCAGCAACACATCAGGCCTCTTTCTTCCTAATATGGTGAAATAAAAAGCCTTGGTTTGAGCCAGCTGAAGTGCAGATGAAGTCAAAGCCCAAGGATCAGCGTGGTGTGGTGCCTGAAGAGACAAGGGTCATGGTCAAGATTCACACTGGAAGAGCAGGAAATGTTTAAATTCTCTCACCATGACTAAATGAGGGGACCCAATAATGCTGTCAGGGGTGCCCTCTCCTTGTCCCAGCATGTGTTTGATTCCAGACTGGTGAGAGTATTCCTTACTGCAATTGCTAGCCTGGGAGCTCTGGGCTGCACTGTATAGCACATGTAGGGACTTACTTCTCACGAGGCTTTATAGTAAGCAGGGTCATGGATTTCTCAGTGGACAGCAGTGTGGGGGTCTGAGGCAGAGCCCCAGGCTGAAGTGGGGGCTGGTTAGGGACAGGCTGCAGCGGGAGGACAGTCATCGGGCCACGGGATATCCTCTGCTCTCACAATGTCCAGTGAACCAGGGCCCCAAACGCCATTAGAGTGCCAGGAAGTTTTGCCTTTTTCCTTATTTGTCTTCACTATCACCTTTTAAACAAAAGACCTTAGCTTTTCATAGCAGCAAGCAATTAGCTGGAGGGAGCTGTTTCCCCCCATGCTCCCCAGCTCCCAGCTGAACAGACGGGACTTTCTGGCTACTTCTCAGAAGTTCTGCTTCTGCTGGTTTAAACCTCTCTGCTTGGGGATGTTTGGTACAGTATTAGCTCATGATATTAATGAGTTCTGTGAGACTTGATTACAGAGAGATAGGTAGATCCATAAAAGAAAGGGAAATCCTTAAAAAAACAGAGGCCAACATATCCAGAATACATAATTCCAGTGCTTATAATTTATCAGCTACCCCAATCATCGGAGACTTTTCAAATAAAAGCCAACTGAAACATTCACATTTCCTCAGAGGGGAAGCTATGTGGAAGGTACTCAAATAGCTTTAACCACACTTGTGTCACAAATTCCTCTCAGATTTGTTGACTGTGGCTTGTTTTTATTAAGACAGTAACAGTTTCATCACTGTATTTTAAAGTAAACAATCGTTTTCTGTGTAGGAGGGGGAAAAGGAGAAAAACTGAAGATAGCACTTCTCTGCCTGGAGAATGTGTCTCCACAGCCCCATAGCATGTTTTCTGCTGCTGCAATCTTGTCAACCATCACAAAGCTTTGCTTTCCAGCAGGTCTGCAAGAGTAAATGGGCAGTTTTGGCTGCTGAATCATCCATATTACACCTGCATGTGTTCAAAAAGAGGCAAAGGCCTGAGCTTTCCCTTTCATGGGGTTTCACGTCCGAAGCTAGATTTCATGTGCTCCACTGTTTCCACCACACCTGGGACTCAGACCTAACCCAGAAGGAACTACCCAGATCAAGCAAGGAATCTCCAGGAGCCTCAAGAAAGCAGCTAGCCCTTCACTGGCAAGGAAGCATGAAGCAAAAGCAGCAGCACAAAGAGGAAAAGTGTGCTCAGTCAGCTTTATTAAATAATATATTGTTTATACATCCAGTACCAAAACTTTGACATGGAGGGAAATACTGTAAAGGAAATACATTTGGGGTTTTTTAGTGGAGTAAAAGTGTTGCCTGTGTTTTTAAACAAAGGCATATTGGCAGAATCATGCCATGCAGAAAAGGAAGAGAAAGGGAAACTGCATTTGAATTAATTCAGATAAGTGAAGGCCAGAAGACCTTATTGACAGAATTTTCCATTAATTCCTGTAGTCTAACTCTCTGCCATAATTTTGTTACCTCCAACTCCTTTTTATAATTATAAATATTATAAATATTTTTGTGGTTATTATTACTGATTACTGTATCTACTACAATTACACTTACAAAAGGTGTTTAGGGTATTGTAGCCATAATAATGCAAAAGAGCAAAGTCAGATGAGACTTTTGTGGTGGGTGTTGTATAAAGTTTTGGATGAACTTGTGTAGCTGTCTTCAGCTGCAAGTACTTACAGTAGTAAAAGATAAGAACAAAAGTGTAAGGAACAAACTTTGTTTTAATACAATCACTGTATTGAATCTTAGCTTGAAACTTGATTTTTAGTGAACTGCAATTTTTTTTGAACCTGTGATCTAAACCTTCTGTCTGACCTAGAATATAGTGTTTCAATTCAAATTTTGTTAAAATTTATTTTAGCTTAATTTAAGGAGAAAAAATCTTTTAAAGGGTTTTCAAATAAAAGATAATTATTCCTCTGAAGTAAAATATTAAGTTTTGAATTGTTTTCTGGAGCCAATGTAAGTTTGTAAAATACATCAGGGTTTTCATGTCTGATTATTTTTCCCTAGAGAAGTTTGCACTGAAGCATTTCAGCCAGGGAGCAAAACAAGAAGGGATAGAAAGAGGAGCAAAGAAGTTAAAATAGTTTTCCAGTGTCTCATTAGATGGATATCAGTATTAGAAATAGAAATTGCATTTCCTGAGTCATTCTCTTGAGTAGAAAACAGTGAGGGACAGTAAAGGACATTAAACAGATAAATTATTAGATGCAAAATAAATGCCCAGCCATAATTGTTTTGAGCAACAGAGATCATGACAATTACCAGAACTGTGTACTTGGCCTCTGAAATCTTGTTCGCTCTTTCCTGGTACAGTCACAGATGAAGCCCTAGTTGCCTGCTCCATCTGCATGGCACCAGTTGGCGTAATAGAACGGTAATTTTATTTCTGTCTCTTTTCAGAAAGTCCCTCCCTCGCTGTCGAAGAATTAACAGGATGCTTTCCAACGAGTCAGCACCTCCTCCTGCATTCAGTCGCTCCAATTCGCAAGCCTCCATGGACAGCACTTCCATGGAGGACTTTTGGTGTGAAGTCGAGAACATCAAGGAGAGCAGTGAAGATAGAGCTGAAGAAGCAACACTCTTAGAATTCAAACCTGCTGATGGTGAGCACACAAACACCACTTCTTCCTTATACCTTGGCTTTGCATCCTCCCTAAAGAATCATGCCTTGATCTCCTTTCTTGTGTCACTCCGTATGAGCAAAAGTACTAGGCTGGGTCTAAGATCGCTGCTGGACATCACAGTCAATCACTCCAAAGAAATAATAATTCATTCTGATTTATGCACTGTATCTGGTTATTAAATTCTGAAGTAAGGGGTTTTTGCATTGATTTGATTTGTGCTTCAGGAGAACAGTTACAATGTAATTCAGAATAGAGAGACACTCAATGAAACTAAATCTCCAGCATTAAACTAAAATATTTAAAGCAAAAGCGGTTCATTCAATATGCTGGAGTTTTAAATTTTCTGGCTTTTGGTAGGATATAATGCAGAAGGTCCTAAAATCTTGAAGCATTTTTTTTTGTTATGTATCATTTAGTGCTATCAGGAATTTGATAGCTGTCTGTTTCTATGAGATTGCCCAATTTAGATACAATTCAAGAAAAGTTTAGAGTTTAGTTCAGATATGTCTGAATATATGGATGCCTACATCATTCGGACTCTCCACCTGACCAAATTCATCAGTCTCTTACACAACATATCCTGAAGGTCTTACTACCTCATTCTGTTATCCTAATGTTTTCCCCTTTCTTGTTTTGTACCGTATTTGGAAAAATACGTAATAGGCTGTGCTGGCTTGTTGCAATGCAGCTTTGTGTTAGATAGTTTGATAACATGTAGAACAACAGCTCACATTTTTTCCCAGTTATGACCCCATTTGCAAAAGCATTATATTGTGCAACACAAAATACCAGGTGTTACTGTGGGATGAATTCAAATTTCTTCTGAGGTCATGACCCAACTGGTAACTCTTCCTGGAGAACATCTTGTGGCTCATGGCTACTAGTCTGGTAACTGCTGATCTGGGAATAGATTTTGAAACAATGGTGTGTTCTTTCCATACAATTATTAACACAAGTGATGATGTGTTTTTTTTACCTTGACATGCAATGGGATGTCATTAATTCTGCTACCAGGAAGAATGGTGTAAGGGGGGGGGGGGGGGGGAAGTACTACTTTATTAAGCAACCAAATAGGTAATCAGTCATGGTAAGTAACCTACACTGAGGTATCTAACTCCAACCATGTACTGTTTCCAGGGAAAACACCTCCCACTCACCAGTTCCCAGTAGGGCTCTCTTGGAAGCTAAGGAAGAAGACCAGATCACCGGGTATCTTGGTCTGCTAGGAGGGTTATGGTCAGTCAGCTTAAATCCAAACTGCACTCCTTTGTTTCATATTGGGAAAATTCTTTTCTGATCATACTCTTTAACCTGGAGACATTGGAAAGAGGTTGTGAACCTGTTGCTGTCTCCTTCACGCAATTCTCAGCATGAACTGACAGGTGTCTCTGAGTTGTCTGCACCATCAGGGAATGTCACAAGTCTGTGAGTTACCAAGCTGGGTAAGTTAGTAGGACAGGACAATACAGGAGCTCATTTTCCAGAAAGTTTTCCATCAGCTTCATTGCTGCTGAACTAAATCTTCACAACAGCCCAAACTGTGCTGCAGTCCTGTATTACCCTTTGCCTGATTACACCTCATTATGCTGAACTGATTTTTTCCCCTCTGTACTGAATTAAAAATGAGACTGCAAGTCAGAATGAAATAAATCTCCACACTTCATCTACCTTCATATTGTTGTTAAACATATATATACATATATATATATGTATATGTATGTTTGTTTTTTTTCACGTGCACTCATACACAACTGGGCAATGTTTATCCTAGTCATCAAGATCAGGAATATATTCAGTTTGGGATTATAAATCTTGGAAATAATAGTGAGTTCTATTAAGGACCTAATAGGATAATACCTTGTGAAATCAATGTAAAAACCCTCAGGGTAAAATAAAAACAAATCTTCATCAACCTTTGAGAGAAGGAGATGCAGGATCCTTAAGAAGGAAGCCAGAGGGTGACAGCAGCCAGACACCACTGATACTGTCAAAACCACAGTGTATTTACCAGATGGCACATTCAAGGGGCATGCAACAGCACATTTACTCTGTTGATGTTAGTAAATATGGTCAAAAAAGAACAGAAGATCATAACAAGTGACACAAGAGGCAAAAATGTGGGGGAGGAGGAATTCATGGGGTATTTAAGATGTCTGTGATGTGTCGAACTGCTTTATAACTTTGTGTTTCTAGGCTGGAATGTTGTGTGTTGTTTAAAGTTATATCTGTGAGTTATTTCAGGCTGTATCTGAAATTCAAAGCAAGGCACACCTCTTTCCTAGCAATCTCCATGAGAAAAAGAGAATTACCCTCTCGATTATCTGTTTGTTTTCTGGTGGAGCAGAATCAAACACAGTATCAAGACCCTGCTGTATAAGTAGCTAACACTACCAAAATAATGTTATGTAAAACAACATCGGGGTTTCTTAACCTGTATTTAAAACCTCTGTGTCATAAAACATTGAGGGATTTTTAATGCATAAATTTCTTCTCTTTGATGGTTTTACTGCTCTGATTGCTGTTGCTATTTCTTAGTCTATTGTTTCTGAGTGTTTGGAACAGGAAAAGGCTAAAAGCCAGAGAAAATAAGTGGTAAGCAGGCAGAATTTCATGTCTGCCTTACTATTTTTCATAGTATCATGAAACCCAGGTTTGATTAAAAACTCAGCACTTGGAAAGAATGTCAGGACAAAAGCCAAAATGACTATAATTTAAAAACTGAAACATGAACAGATATGGCTTCAACAACAGCACACAAGAATGAGAAGAGACCTTCTTAGAAAGTAGAGGGAGGAGAGTAAGAGAATTATTGGTTCAAAGCTTACAAAGATGGGAAGGGAACACTCTGTCATCCTGTCTGTGGATACAGAAAGGATAAGAGCGGAGACAAGCTGTTTCACGGGATACAGTGCTGGTCACACCCCTGGCTAACACAGAGCAAGGGTTTTAGAAGCAGCTATTTTTGTAGAGCTTTGTAAAGAGGCAGGCCAGTTAACAATTAAGTCAGTGATGGCACATGCGTAAGATGCTTTCACTTGTCCCTACAGCCCTGTCCTGTAATTTTCTCTTTTGTGTATCTAACTGCCAAAGTGCAGCAAACTGGTGTCCATCAATCAGCCTGCATTCTGATGTCAAGAAGAGGCAATAAAGGGAGAGTTGAAATACCAACCTGCCATTAAGACCAGCACTGGCACAAGAACAATAAGCGCATTGACCAGTTGTTTTATAGAACATGCTGCAAATTAATCCATTTCCTGTTTGACATGTTTACTCGTAGTACCTCTTCTTCAGTCAGAGTTGGAATGAAATTACTGTTCTGTCTCAAGCAGCATACTGCTGAGCTAGGATTGCTCACAAAACTGAAATGAAGGACCTCAAAATCTCTTATGTGATGAGAGATTTTTAAAAGACTGTGACTGTTTACCTTAAAAAGCAGAAAAATAAAAAAGCAATGACAGAGAAATTTAAAATTACTAAAGGATTCAGAGAAGGCAGATTGGGAGCTTCTCCTAGCCCAGTAATGACAAGACATATTCATTTAATGTGGCAGGTAGCAAGCTGAAAACCTGTACTGAATTTGCTTAGACTGGTTTGGGTAATGGAGGGACTGCTGGTGTGGCTCTGTGAAAAGATGCCAGAAGCTTCTTCTGTGTCCAATAAAGCCAGGATAGAAAACAACTTTTCACACAGCAAACATCACTATGGGACTGGTTGCAGTGTTGAACCAATTGAGAAGTAGGATTCAAGAAGATAATAGTCACTAATTATGATAACAAGAAATGCTGAGGTGTACAGCATTAGTGAGTCTTTAACTATGAGAAATTAAGATGATACCTCATGTGCAAGGATTGCTATTTTTGCATCTTCCACCCCTACCTGACATCTTTGATACCTACCGTTTCCTGAACCTTGCTCTTTAGTGAGCAGCTCTGGTTCTTAATCATCTTGTTCAAACCAAGCTAACTGGACTAGTTGGACATCACCCTTCACTCACTGTGGGTTCTTCTCTAGGTGTCTGACTACCAGCTGACCCTGTGGCATCTCAAATTCCATTGTTAGTGTGCAAATACATTATTCTGTTGTATACATGTCTTCAATATTTTTATTTGAATTGAAATATCAATTTAAATTCTGTCAGCCACAGGGCTTTATCCAGTATTGCTACAAATAGTAAGCATGGTATAAATGGTAACTGAGAGGATTTATGCTCTTAAACAAGGGATTGGGGTTTAGGGACCTTGCTGTGTCAGGCTAGCTATTCTGTTGCCTTTTTCACACACATATGCTGAGGCACAGGCTAGAAACGCCTCTTCTGTTCTTCTCATAAGCTTCTCCTGTGCAGATGCTGACACACTGGAAGTTGAGAGCATGTTAGCAAAACTAACTTAATTTGCACTTGTGGCCCAAGAAAGGTTAGCACTGGAGTGCTGTCAAGGTAAAGACTATGGCATGCCAACTCCTTTCCTTCAGCCCCCTCTCGCTGCGTGGACAGGCCTGGTAATACCCTCTCTTCCTCCACAGAAGGGGAGCTGGAGGCAGAATGGCTGCAAGATGTAGGTTTATCTACATTGATCTCTGGAGCCGAAGAGGAGGATGGCCAAGCTCTGCTGTCCACTCTGACCAGAACTCAAGCTGCTGCCGTACAGAAGAGGTACAACACCTATACTCAGACCCTGAGGAAGAAGAACAAGCACACAGTCCGGGATGTGCGAGACATCTTTGGCACCAATGACTCTTCTGTAAGTATCCCAGTGAATGCCTTTGATCATAATTTTTATGCAATTTGCAAGTAGCTTACCAAAGTTTCTGCCAGGCAGAAACCCTTTTCTGCTGACAATGTACAGCCAGCCAGTAGCAGTTCCTGACCCTAAGACCAGAGTTTTAATCCTCCATATACTACATTTTTAGATGAAAGAAAGAAACCAAATACAATACAATACAATACAATACAGATGGAACGCAGTTCTGCAACAAACCTGTAACATAATGTTGTATCTGTTACCAGCCTTCCTCCTGCAATCTCCTACCAAGAACATTTACTCCTTTATTTTTTTTGGAAATTAGTGAGTTACTCTTGGCAGCTTTTCAAATTTTTGATGGCTTTTGGGGATACTTGCTATTTACTCAGCAGTCTCAGTGGTGAAGTAAAACTTCTTTAATGAAGCAACTGAGGTTCAAATATGCATAAGCAATTAAACACCTGCCACCATAATTGCAACTCGTACACTGTCAGTTACATTTCACTTATGTAACAAATGAAAATCTATTAACTGTTCATTTGCTTCATGACTTCAGAAATGAGCATTACCTCTGGTGGTTTCATCTGCTTTTCCCTGAGGATAGCTTTAAGTGCACCAATTCCTATCAGGACATATTTTGATTTTGGTGAATGCAGTCAACTGTTTGAGTTTAGTCCAATGCTCAAAGCAACACACATGATTTTATATTTGTCACTCATTATATCTTAAATAGGAGCCACCAATAAGCTCACAATCTCACCTTTAAAATTAATATTAAAGTTTTTGCCATATCTCGTCTTTGAAATTAATATTCAAGTTTTTGCAAAAAAAAAAACCTCCAAGAAACTTTTTCATTATAATATTGCTTAATCCTTTTCTCTTTGTCCTACCTTCTCCTTAAGGCTTGGCATACTGGATTAACTTTAAACAAAAAAAAATGGGAAACAAAATTGTAGCTGCATAGTTATATTAAAATTTAAAAGATATAATGTCCAGAAAGTTAACTTATTTGTCCCCAGATTAAGTATCTGGATTCTTTTGAACCTCTTGCACACATCCAACAAATAGATCCAGAAGAATCCAGTAGTTTCCTGTGGGCAGATTTTCTTTCATGAGAAATCATCAGACATGTTTGCATGAATATTAAAAAGCTGATCATTCTTCTAATTAGATCAGCACACTTCCGATTCAAGTATCTGTAAACTTTAACGTGTTTCATGTGCTAAAGGAATTTGGACCTTCAGAGCCAATTGTCCTTCAAAATACTTTTTTACCTCCTGTGAAATTCAGTTCACTTTCTAGGACTGCATTTTTAAAGTCTAAAAGATAAGTAATTAAGTGTTCTAAGTCTTCTTCCCACAAAAATATGCAGTTCTGCAAGTGCTTACCTAAATGTTAAACACAGATGCACAAATGCAACTGCAGAGCATACCATGACCTCCCTCCAATGGACTGTGAAACAGATATTTCTAAAAGTTTACAGGGTTCCCAATACACTTTCTGTTTTCCTATTGACCATTGCTCCCATCTCTTCTGCTTATTATGGGATTTAGAAACTTTGTCCTAATTACCAACTCTTCAGGAATAAACACACTTCAGGAGAGCTTGTGTTCCCGACCTAAGGGTTTCCCAAGCAGTCTTTGTAAGGGAGTATCAGCAATCCCTCGAGCTCTGCTGCCCCTTTGGGTACGGCGCTACAGCTGCCGGTGAATCTTTGCGACGAATCAGTTTAGGAAAGAGATCTGTATTAAAAACAACCCAGAGAAAAGAAAAGAGCGACAGAGGACGGGGAGGGGCAAATCTTTTCAGCCCAGCTGCTGGAGAGAGGCTGGTAAGGAAACTGCTTGAAATGACATGCACTTTTGTTTTCCCCATCCTGCCTTTCATTTGGGAAGGGAAGAGGTAAACGTTCTGCAAACAGCAAAACAGCGCTAATTGTTTCACATAACTATATAATCCTCCCCATTAGGAGGATGGATTTACACCTTCTTCCCAACGGCCTAAGAATTGCAAGAGCCTAGAGGGATGGGTCACAGAGTGGATTACTCTCTTCTATGGCTAACCATGAGAGGAAAGATGATTAGCTTGGTAGGGTCACCTGAGATGAGATTTAGGGGACCACTAAAGAGGCATAAATAGTTGGCATCTGGAGTGAGGAAGAGAAAGATAGATTTGCCCTAGTTTTTTCTCTCTATTCTGAAAAAAACCCTGCCTGCTAGATTTTTCGCTAGTACTGCCTGGTGGCCAGCCTCTGCATGAGTCAACAGAGCTAAGAGTGCTTTTTCGGTCGTCCTGCCTTGAGGTCCATCTCCTCAGGGCAGGAGTGTTCCCTAAACAGACGAAGTGGACTAAAATAAAAGGAAATGAAGGCATTTCTCTTTTTGTTTGGTAGTTTTCTTTGGTGGCTTGCTTTTTTTTTTCTGTTGCCTATCCTGGAAAGGTGCCATGATCCCTGGGGGCAAAATGCCACCCCCTTGGTACTCACCCTTGCAAGAGCTATACCTTGTTAGAGCAGCCTGTCCCAGCTTAGGTGCTTTTGTACTGCTTCAGACAGGTCTACAGCTTGCAGACTCGACCGACAGCTACACTACCGAGTTTTAAATTGGATGGTTTATTAATCACAGTGGCCTGATTTTCCTTACTGCTAGTACCCTGCTGCTTCCATCAGAACCCATCAGCATTGCTAGTGCTCAAACCCTAGAAAAATCAAGAGCAGAATACAAATGGACACACATACACACGTTGATTTTGTTATTGGAGGGAATGAAACATCATGCTCATTAACAGCCCAACTCTGCAGGTTGTGATCAACTGAAACTGAAAGACTTTTTAGAAGCATTTTGCTTTAGCAGTGCATGAGAAAATCATGACCCAATTAAAGAAGAATCACTAACCCAGAGGTATTTGCATGAAAAGGGATTTGTAATGACAGTGTTTGGAAATATGAATATATTCAAAGCATTGGCAAATTGTCTCCTGACCAGAACTATAAGGTTATCCTCCTCTGCCTTTATTTCCCTTAGCTGCAGGGCTGACAATAGAATTTGGTAGCTTTGGTGCTCCAATGATTTGGTTTTACATCTTCTACTGTGCAAGTAGCTGCTAAAGAACTGTCTACCTCATCTCCATCTTCTCCTTGCTCTTCTGATTTTCTCTTCCCGTTGGAAATTTCTGTGTACATTGTGGCAGTAAACAGTCAGCTCATTTTTAATGTCTGATTAATCACTTTCGGTCAGAAATCAGGGTATGAGAAACCTTGCCTTCACTGGAGCCCTAGCCAAATGAATAAAGCTGTCCCACTTTAGTTAAGGACACAATTTGACTCTTGGTCTTTTGCATTCATTAAGACAAGATCTTCCACAGTTTTTAAAAAGTCTTATACTACAGAAACAATCTGGATCTTTAAAATTCATGCATTTAAAAAGGTTTTATTCCCAGTCTTCCCTTTCTTTTAATCAGATTTTGCTAAGATTTAAAAAAGTAAAGTGAGGGAGAAGGAAGAAACTTTCACAAAAGGGGCATAGATTTGGCTTCTTTTTACACTCTCACTGTGGAAGCTGGAAAAAGAGACTGAGAATACAACATTTTGTCTGCTCCTGATACAGTGCACGGTCTGCATTATTCAATTGCCCCGAGCTAGAGCAGCCTGCAGGCTGTTGCAAGCCCTGCTGGGTGCAAGACAGAGGTGTGCTGTCTGCTCCCTTCTGCTGGCTCTGCCGTGCTTTGCGGGAACGAGTTACTGCAGGTGCTTCACGATTGATTTCTCCCGTGTAACAAGGCTGGAAGTATTTTTTTCCTTAATAAACCTGACTCACTGTAAATCTATTCTGAACACTGTTCACAGAGTCAGACATTTTGAGCATTGAAAGTAGATGAGCCAGTTGTTAATGTTTACCATTAATTTCTCGATCTGGATCTTAAGCAGAAGCATAACTACTTTTATGGTTGATTTTCCCAAACTGCTGAGGAAAGTTTAACCATGCCCTCCACTTCAATACTCCCACCTGAAATTTATAGTGCTTTTTAATGTCCTGAAGTTTTTTGCATAAATGTTGTGGGATTTTATCATAAAAGCATCCTGCAGTTCTCCTTTTAAAAAAATCAATGGTCCTTACAGTCTTGTGGCAAAGGAAGTCCATGTGACTCAAATCCTGTTTGCTATCAAGTTTGCAGGACGTTCATTGGACTCTCTCAGGAGAGATTTTATTCATGATACATTTGACTTTGTTACACAAATAGCTCAGAGGATAAGACGGAATAAAACAACTGCAACATTATTTCAGGCTTCCAGTTGGAAAAGCTACTTGTCTTTTAAATATGTGACATTTTCAACAGCCTGATCCTGTACCTTGGCTACAAATGGGAAAGACAACATTTCTGCCCAGAGGCATTGCTGCTTGTTGACAAACGGCCAATTTAGCAATTTTAAAAGCAATTTAAACAGTGGGTATTGAGGCCTCGTGGGTGCTCTCAGCTGCAGGTTCAGCTGGAAAACTAGATCTGCTCCATCAGGCTCAGGGAGGGTGAGCCAGCAGGTTTCAGAAAGGCATGGGTTCCAAGGGCTCCCACAAGGATGAAAAGGATAGCAGAAAAAAATACAAGTTTGGAACATTGTAGTCATTTTCACTAAGTAACCTTCAGATAATTTCTGTAATTTCTGACCTTGTTTTTTGTTTGGTTGTTTGGGTTTTTTGTACCCAAGAACACATAGATAAGCTGCTACTGCTGCATGTACATACAGTAAGTCAGATGTCTTTATGAGTCATAAAACTGCTAAGAACAAAACCAAAATTCTGCTGCCAATAAGAGGTGACACTGCTTGAAGTCACCCCCTGGGCCACCAGGCCCTTTCTCTGCAGTGCAGAATGATTTCTGGAGTGGAAGGAAATTACTTTGAGTATAGCAAATTTCTTTGTTCCCTCAAACTGTTTTTTTTTCAGTTCCCTGATAAAAGTGTTAGCATATAACCTTTGGGAGGAAATCTGTAAATAACTTGCTGGTGCCCAAATCACAAAAGGTACCAAACAGCGTGATTTCTGACAGGTGCCTGGGAACAGCAGATATTCAACATGTGTCAAGGAGTCTTCAAAAAGATTTGTGGCCAAAATGATTAAAATCAGGATGAATTCCAATTTGACAAGGGTCTTTTGATTAGTATAATTCTGTGCAGCAATTTACCTAGCTAATTTCAGTCATTACATAGGACAGGACTCATTAGGCAGAGCAAGCTGCAATATTACTGACCTCAACATGATCCAAGTCTGTGCAGGCTGGGAAAGATTAATTTTCAGGCTTGGCTATGAAAAATAGACTCTGGAGAATCACAACAGGTTGTTTTAGCTTGTCAAAAGCGTCCGCTGAGAATGATACACTGTGCTTGAACTGTAGCAGTTTCTGTCCATCGACTTTTACCTTCACTTCAGTCTGATAATATTTCCTTGCCTATCAGCTCACATTTGAGACAGTTCCAGTGTCACCAGTTCCTTCTAATGGTATCCAGCTTCCTGGGCAGAAGCCAGTTTGGAAATCGGTTACCTGTGAGTATGACAATATGTAACCAGTGTTCACTTCCTCCTGTGAAAATGATAGACAGAAAGACCCTTTTGTGGTTCAGGGGTTAGTCCACTCCTTCATATTGGGTCAGTGCTGCATGTATTTCCTTAAAATCCTTGTCAGCTTATTGTCATGCAGGAACCAAAGTTCCTAATAAAGACTAATGCTGTACAGGCACAGACTGCTGCCCTTGAGGCATACAAAAATACTGATCATTGAAAGTCTGGGATTGTAAAAATAGTCGCTAAACAGAATGTTGCAGAACTTGGCCAAAATATGTCATCAGTGTATTTTCTTGCTGCAAAATCATGACAAGAAAGATGCATATTTCCTCCACATTTCTCCAGTATTGCAGTATTAGAAATGTATCATTTTCCTGGTTCTGCCCTATTATTCTGATCTATACTAGTGGTGTTATCCCTTAAATACTTTGCCCTGACAGTGACTGGCACTCCTAATGAAAATAATAGCTCTTCTCTACTTAGTGTCTGGATAACTGTCAGCAACCTTCCATGAGAATGTCCATCTTTTATTTTGAAAGCTTTTCTCATCACCATTGTTCAGGCCTTAACTAGGGGGATATTAATAACCTGAGTTTCTAAACTAGTCCCTTTATCCCTGTGTGTAGTATCACAGACACTTTCCTTGGTGCCTAAAAGCTGCTCCCCTGATACTTCTACTCTTCAAGCAGTTGTACTGGAACAGATGGGGAACCAGTTGCACAGTCTGTGGTCCCAGGTCCCAGGGTGGAAGGAGAGATGGAAAACATCTTAAATGACTTCATTACAATAGCATATTTCTGACCTTAACTGAACCGATTTCAAAAATTTTCCTCTGACACCTGCTAATTTCAGGAGGTGACTAAATTTTAGAAAAGAGCAATAAGTCACTTCACAGTATCTACCATAAATGTCAGTGGATATAGTGTTTTTCAAACTGGGAAATTGTACATTTTGTCCTGTTTGAGTGCTACACAGCAAAACTAGCAAATATGAGAAACATATGTATGTGGCCACATAAAATATATGTACAATGTCTTATGATTGTCAATAAGTCATCAGTAACCTAAGAACTTGTGTCAACAGCATTTTTCTGTCAAGATCTTTTATTTTTAGTTGTTCATTAGACTAGTGCCACCATAGTTTACTGGCCTCAATAGACAAGGACAGAATACAAAAACTTTGGTATTCCTGATAAACAGGAAGTTCCAGCTTGACTATCTTTCTCACAAAAAGCAACAAGTTAAATAATCTAAAATGAAAATAGGGATTTTATTTCTAAGGGGTTATTTCCTCCAGACAAAACAGGAACATGCTGTGGTTTACACTGAAACTCCTCTTTGAAGCACTTCCTTTATTACTTTCTCAAGATTTTTGTCATCTTGGTTCATTTTTTTAATGTCTCTGTACTGAATGCAATCATATATTCAGCATTCCTATGTACTTTCCCTTGTTTTCAGCTAATAGCTGTCTGGACTGCGGACTAGATAAAGGCACCCCTTCCACAACAGAAGAGCTCTCCTATGAGGTCTCTTTCTCAGAATCCATTATGATCCTTCCAAAAACCCAAGAGTGGCCGAAAAATCAGAGGTTCAAAAAGGAAGACTTGACTTTGCCTGTAAGTTTGTTCTCGACATATTTCCTCCACTGCTTTCTTTAACACACCAATTTCCTGCTTTATACACTGGCACACTGGAGTCTGTTAAGATACATTAACTGTCCTTTCAGATATATGCTTTGTAGAGACTGCCTGCTGTGCCTGCCTACTGCCTGTAATTGAGCCCCAGAGAAGCACCAAAGTAATATGGCTATCTAAGTCAGGTCTTTACTTGTACTCATCAAAGGTGAATGAATATGTGTGTTATCTGAGAATTATTCATTTGTCCATCTCATACTCTACCAAGGAAAAAGAAACTGAGATGCAGAAGTAAGCTTCCTTATTGAAAGATAAGACACAAAGTAGATTATGTAACTTGTGTGAAATCCCTGTGATTTATTTTGTCTTAGTTTTTCGGGGTTTTTGTCTGTGGGAATAATTTGGTGTCCTGTGGAAAGTAAGGGTATTTCTGCATTCATCATGATTTTGGACTTTACTGCAACAAACATACACACACAAATTGTTCTCAGCCACAGCTCAGACAATTTGCAATTGACAGAGCAGGGAAACTGCTGACAAAGGGGGAAGAGAAGATGCCACATTGAACATCATGGATCTGTGGATTAATAAGTGATTAGTTTCAGAAAATGCTGGTATTGCACTGTAGTTGAAATATTTGTTAGCTCAGAAGAGTACACAAGAAATATGACAGGTCATTACAGACAGACAGATTCTGAATGAAATCAACAGTCACAGCTGTTGATGTTGGCTTACTTCATCTGCTGGTATTTTGTTTTTTCCCATAATGACTCATTGTAATGGCCCTCAGCAGAAAAATCACCTCTTGTTTGGTTACACTGAGCAACAGGTCACCTACACTCAGAAGGACTGTCCCTCCTTCCCTGTGGTGGGCCAATGGGACTAGATGGAAGAATATGCAACATCATACTTTTTCCAGAGCAGGCCTGACAACATAACCAACTTCATGGATAGTGCATACAGGGCTGCACAGGGAAATACTGTATGCCATAAAGTAGTTCCACAGCTTCCAGGACAGCCACCTCAACACCATGGCTGTGTAGTGTTACTTACAATTTCCCCAGTGAGGGACCATGATCCTTGTGACTTAGATGAAGATATTACAGAACTGTGAGTCAGTAAGCATTTCAGGCCCATCTGAGTATACTGTATAGTTCCACATAGAAACAACATCACAAAATATCAGACAAGATCCTTAGCCAAAACATTAGTAATCTAATTTCAGAATAGCACAGCCTCCTTCAGTGCTGCATGCACCATTGTTTGTAAGAAAAACCACTGGAAAAACTGTGACTCAAGACAGAAGAAAGAGGCCCAGCCCCAACCTTCTGTTAACCACAGTATCACATCATAATGACCCTAGGAGTCAAACAACCGCCATGGAAAATCATCGTAGCAACCTTTGTAATCAGTTTTGAGTGTTTGGAAGTTTTTCTTGACAAACATACTTTTTTCACTTTTCCCTCACTAAAAGTGTATGTACTATCTGATTTATTATTATTATTTTCAAGGAGATTTATTGTGTTTGGACTGCTTTTGGACTTTTTACATCACTGGAACCAAAATGCATAGATATTCTTTAGTATTTCATGTGTCTTCAAGAGACTGTCCTCCCATCAAATTTTGTTGCATTATTAAGTCACAGCATAAGGGTAACACTGGAATTGCTGCTTTCTAGGGAAGGAATATTCTGACCTAAAATGCCCTAGACAGCATGATGATTAGTTATTCCATTCCTTGCACTCTTTCTCTCCCAATTATTATTAACACCTATTGAAAGACCATGAGCAATGTAATTTAGGAAGTCCTAAACTATGTGTTCTAGATGTCCTTTGTACTCTCTTGCTTTTGAAATTTTTTGTTTGTTTCCTTTTTTCTTATTTGGTTTGACTGGCTTCATTTAAACATATTTTAAACCTATGAGTCCAAATTTGTTTAAAAAAAAAGGAGGGACTGGGCTGAAATCTCCAGAAGAAAACATTAATAAAGGCTGGGGTTTCACTCAGATCCCTAAAGGGAGGAGATGATTTGTAATACTATTTATTTATACCTCTGACTAACATTTTTAAAATTACAATTAAATTTTTTAAAAAATCAACACCAAAGATCCACAGTTCTTTGAAAATCTTATTTTTTACTATAGCTTTGTTATTATGTCTAACACTTATATCAGAAACTGCTGGGTATTTATTCTTTTTGACATTTGTACAAATCTGTCTGTCACAGTTAAACATTCCTGGCTCTAGTCCATGACACTGCAGTTTCTGAAACATGTCCACACCTTTACATGCCCCCAAATCACTCAGTATCATTCAGTTCAAGTCTGCTTGGATGAATTATTTCTTAGTTGCTGGGAGTCCTGTTTCTAAGCCTAAATGCTTCTTGAGTAATAAAACATACCAGTAAATTGGCAGATTGGCAACAGGACTAAGTAATTTTGCTTCTAGGTTTTTCCTCAGGTATTTAGTTTGAACTCTCCTGTAAGATCTCATAAATTAATAGCATTATGCAAAGCAGGCATGGATTTATTACATACACAGACCATCAATATACAACCATACCCATGATGAAATGTGTCAGCTATTTCAGCAGCATTCAAGGCATTTTGGAGAAGGCAGAAGTAAAGCAAAATGTTACATCCTTATGAAACAGGGCAAAAGTTTAAAAGTAGCATGTAACTCACTTGTCCTAGCTGGAGTACAGGCACGAAGGTGCTCCAGCACCACTTCCCAGTCAAACTGCAAGAGAACATAGTAAGCCAGAAGCTCACATGTTCAGATGGACGCAAACTATGTAATCATACCAGGCCAATATATAGGGCTATAGTTCATCTTTTTTAGTTATCCATGTACCCTAACATGACTTCCTATTGTATATGGACACCTCTTTCAAAGCACTACATGTAGATTCCCTTCCTGTAATTTTTGTACAAATAAAGATGCAACCCATCTCTACTGTAGAAATTCATTGTTCGGAAAAGCCGGTTTGGACTGACAGAGGTTGGAGACCTTTCTCCTGAAGACATGAAGAAGATCCGCTACCTCTCCCTGATTGAGCTAACGGCTTTCTACGATGCACTGGGGGTAGAACTGAAGAGGAACCGCACAGAGAGGGTGCGGGGACGAGGTACTGTGCTGTGGCATCCCCTTTGCAGCCACTTCCCTGTCAATCAGCATTGCAAAGAAATCGCATACAAGGCTGTGTTTCCTCTTTTTCACGTTTGTTATTATTTTTAAGAGAGTGGTCTTTTTGGAGTGCCTCTCACCATACTGCTGGAGAATGATCAAAAGAAGGTTCCTGGAATAAAAGTTCCCCTCATCTTCCAAAAAGTGAGTATAACTCAGCCTTCTTGGCCACTGAGATTTGCTTCTGCATCATTTGCATTTACCCTCAGAAGAGTCATCAGATAACATGCAGATTTTACAGACTTGTAGGTGTATACAGGTTGTCTGATTGTATATTGTGGTTTGAAAACCTTTTGACAAGGAGACAAAATTTACTCCTTTAGTGTGGTTTTTTTTTAATATGGTGGGGACCTCTTTTTTGATTATTAGAATTATAAGAAACCACACTGGAAACTTTAGGAAACAAATGCCTTTCTGTTTCCTTTTTTCATTAAATTAGAGAGCCATGCAAAATTACATATGTGCAGAAATGTCAGACATGAGTTGTCTCAGGAGTTTTAATTTCACATTAATTCAAACTATAGGTATTATTTAGCTACAATTTCCAGAATAGAAGTGATATCTTCTTGTTGAGGTTTGTATGACAAGACAAACATCATTCATATGAGCCATTTGATGGTACAGTGACATCCATTGGATGTCTTGGAGACATGTACACAGACATAAGTACATGTGCAATTGCACAGATTTACACAGACTCAAAACTACAACAAATTTCTCTGTAATTACGGACTAAAGTAAAAGTAATGTGGAGTTTCAGGGGAAAGACTGACACAACTTGAATATTTATATACTTTGCAGTTATCTCCAAAGCTTACCTGTCAAGATACCATGGGAAATTCGAAGAATCCAAGTCAGGGCAGGAAGCAGATCTGGTGGTAAAAATCGAGAGCTATATGATTAAATGCTAGGAAATTTTTTTTCCCACAATGTTCAAAATTATGGAAAATGAAAACATATTTATTTTTTAATAAAGAATTAGAATGGAAAGCTTATTCTTCTATTCACAGAAATTTCAAAATAAAATATCCTGGGATCATTTTCTAATCTGAGTTCTCAGTTCCCAGAAATGTATGTTATCTGTGGACCTTTCCATTGTGCTCCTTGGGTCACACTTAAACATTTCTCAGAGGTTATTTTTCCTTCAATACACCATTGTGCTTTACCCTGTGTATCTGCTCTTTTATTAATACGTTTATGCGCTAATTTTTGTATAGCAGTGCCAACTCACAAGTCAAGAATGAAAGGGCCTATAGCATTTTTCCATACTCTACATATTCCTTACTTCAGGGTCAGGAACATGGAGAACAAATTAGGCAGGTTTATTTACATGACCTGGCTTGTTTCCATGAGCAGATTCCATAGAGATGCATCTTTTTCAAATTAGTTTCAAGGATACCTACATTAAAAAAAGTCCACAGTATTCTTAAGTGCTTCTGAATATTTTCCCTTCTGAGTATTTTGTTTTGTTGTCTTTCAGTTACTGCGCAAGCTTGAGGAAACAGGTTTGGAAACTGAAGGAATTCTGCGGGTTCCTGGATCTGCCTCCAGAGTCAAGGTACACACTTGAGGCAGTTTTTTATCTTCTGGACCACAGACTCTGTGTAAAAGAATACATCACAGGCGCAAATTCACACTGCATAAAAATACTGGTCTGTGTAGCTCAGCTTTCCTACTCCTACCAGTGGAAGATCAGATTGGTTCCTGGGAACCAATATATCACAGAACATGTAGGCCACGGCTTTGCTTTACTTAATGTTCTATATAAAGCACAGTCTTGATCTTGAATGCAGTTTTTCTCCATGAAACATTGTGGGATCCTTTCAGTTTATCTCTGTCATCCAAAACTGCCATGATCTTATCTCTGTTTTAATTTATTTCAGAAATCCAGACTGCTAAACTGAGTGAACATCAGATAAAGATCTTATTCTATGTGATTTTAACCTCTGTGTCATTTAATTTCTCATTTATCTTCTATGATCTTACAATTTCATGTTCCAAGTGAGAGAAATTTGGCCTGTGTTCACTGCTGGCTGTCTAACATACTACATTTTCACAGACTGTTTGCAGGCTGTGAACACATGATAGTTGGTACCTAATAACCTGACATTGTGAGGCGGTAATGCCTGCTATTGTTTTTTCAGACTCACTTGATTTTGGGAGATGGTAAAGGCAAATTAGAAAAACAAGATGTTTTTTCTTGGTTTTTTGGGGGGGCTTAGTAGTGTCTACCACTTTCCCAGATACTTCCATTTTTTTAAGCCCCCTAGGATTTTTTTGGTCTGATTTCAGCAACATTTATAGTGCATTCTACTCCCACTTTCTCATGCTCAAGAAAGTTAGCCTTGCTTTGTGAGTCAGGAAGTTTCAACACTGTGACAGCCACACAAATGTTGGGGATTGCTAAACATTGATGGTCTCAGGGTAATAAAAAATGACTGTACAAGGAGAAGCAGCATTATGTGAAACACATCAAAGATAGGCAGTAAAATCCCAGCTCCTTTGACTCTGTGCACTGATAAAATTACCCAGTGCTTTGAAAAGTGCTGCATCTTGCAGAAGGAAGCTCCTAATTTGCCCTGTACTTTTCAGCTTCCTCTTTTTTTCATATGAATGCTTAAATGTTATTTCACACAATCTCAAATCTTTCCAACCTCTTCAGGGAGATTGCACAGCAGGGCTGTGCTCTAATTCAATTATTTTCATATTCTTTGCATATGCTGTACTATGTCTTGTTCAGTCCTTTTTCATAACCTATATCTAGGGAGCTGCTATGAGATATGACTTTATATTTAAC